>NW_026131668.1:0-46201 GCF_903995435.1 Acomys russatus
GGAGGGTTTAAATACCCTTACAGAAGCAGAACTTAGTACAAACGCGATTGGTTAGTTCATCTTTAAAATGATTGGTTTAGTTATTTTATCCCTGAAGGGGCAAGAGCTCAGCTTGGGACATCACGTGCTGTCAGGTGTTGACAGGTGTGAGGGTGTGGTTTTTCTCGGAAAGAATAGAACAGCCCTGAGGCCCTCTCGGAAAGTACCGAGTGGCCAGGATTGAAAAACTTTTTTTTTTTAAATCTCTTCAGTACAACCACTTTGGAATCAATTTGGCTGTTTCTCAGAAAAGAGGGAATAGTTCTACCTCAAGATCCAGCCATGCCATTCCTGGGCATATACCTGAAAGATGCTCCACCATACATAAAGGACATTTGCTCAACTATGTTCATAGCAGCCTTATTCGTAACAGCCAGAATCTGGAAACAACCTAGATGTCCCTCAACTGAAGAATGGATAAAGAAACTGTGGTACATTTACTCTGTGGAATACTACTCAGCTATTAAAAACAAGGAAATCCTGAAATTTGCAGGCAAATGGATGGAACTACAAACAATCACCCTGAGTGAGGTAACTCAGCCCAGAAAGACATGCATGGTATGTTCTCACTTATAACCGGATATTAGCCACACAATACAGGATAATCACAGTACAATGTACAGACTTAAAGAAACTGAATAACAAGGAGGACTCTAGGGAGGACGCTTAATTCTCATTCAGAAGGACAAATAGGATAGACACAAGAAGCAGTTGAAGAGAAGGAACATAGAGGTCTCGGAAAGACTCCACCCAGCAGGAGGTCCAAGCAGATGCTGAGACACACAACCAAACTCCGGGGTGGAGCTCAGGGAGTCTTATGGAAAAGTTGGGGAATAGAAGAACCTGGAGGGGTCAGGAGCTCCACAAGGAGACCAATGGAGCCAACAAATCCGGGCGGAGGGGGTGGGGGTACTGCAGAGACTAAGGCATCAACCAAGGACCATGCGTGGTGTAGACCTAGACCCTCTGCTCAGATGTAATCGATAGGCAGCACTGTCTCCTTGTGGGTCCCATTGTATGGGGAGTAGGGACTACTTCTGACATGGACTCGGGCCCCGACAGACTGATCACTTCCCCCTGGCGGGTGGGGCAGGGAATGGGGTGGGGTTGGCCACAGAGGAAGAGGATAAAGGCAGTCCTGATGAGACTTGATAGGCCGAGGTCAGATGGTCCATGTTCTGAGGACTAGAGGAGGGAAGGAGAGAGGATGAGGATGGGTGGTGGGGTCGGGAGGGGGCTACAATTGGGATGTAGAGTGAAAAAGTATTTTTTTTAATGCAGTGTGTCCAAACAGCCATCATGTCTTTCAGGAAAAGTGCACAACTGCCATTAGCGTCGCTCTTGATTTTAGCAGCCAGTCAAGTAGTTGTCCCATTTTAGATACCATATTGACAAAGAAGAGAGGACTCTCTAGGTATTAGGGCTCAGACAGAAAGAGATTCAAGGGCCCTGAGTCAGTCCATGAGACGGCACCTCCATGGTTCCCACCACATCCTCCCTCCTGACACACTCTGGAGTACAGAGGCAGTCAGGGAAAAGTGCTATTTAAATTGCACTTTCTTTCCCGTTGTGTCCCCCCCACCCCCCCCCCCCGCCCAAGACTGTAGAACCACATTTAAATTAGTTAAAAACATGAATTATGTGATTCCACTATTTTAAGATGAGAGGCTGAACGTGCTTAAGTAATTGTAGGCTGTTGTCTGTGAATCTTGAGTGTTGAAAACTCAAAGGTTCAGAAGGTCAAAAGGTCAAGGGTCACAGGTCCGAACAGCTGTCATTATCCACCAATATCTCCTCCAAAAATCTCCTCTGACCACCACCCTTCCTCCCAGTGTGAATTCCAGTGCTCTACTCTAGACATTTTTTCTTTTCTTTTTTCTTTTTCTAAATTGAGATCCCCAATCTGCTGACTCTATCCTTACTGACCTCTGTACCCACATTTCTCCCAAATATGAAACATGTTCATAAGAAACATTCATTTTGCCAGGCATGGTGATGCACGCTTTTAATCTCAGCACTCAGGAGGCAGAAGCAAGCAGATCTCTGTGAGTTCGAGGCCAGCCTGGTCTACAAAGTGAGTCCAGGACAGCCAAGGCTACACAGAGAAACCCTGTCTCGAAAAACAAACAAACAAACAAACAAAAGAGAAACATTCATTTTGTTGAGATGGGGCTTCCCATACTACCCGGAGCTCACTGTGTAGACCAGGCTGGCCATGAACTGACAAAGGTTAGCCGTTAGCCTGAGTCTGAAATTAAAGGCATATGCCACTATGGCCAGCCATTGCTTTCTTTTGATACAAGATCTTCCTGTGTGGTCCAGCCTGGCCTCCATTTTGTAGTCTTCCTGCCTCTACCTCCCAGGTGGAAAATGTGTCAATTTATTTTTGAGACAATATCTCACACAGGCTGGACTGGCTAGGTAACCAGGCTGGCTTTGAGTTCCAGATCTCCCCACCTCCGCTTCCAGAGTGCTGAGATTACAGACTTCCGTCATCATACTTGGTTTATGTAGTGTTGGGAATCCAACCCAGGCCGTTTGAACATGCTAGGCAAGTACTGTACCAACCAAGCACATCCCCAGCCCTCAGTGTAATTTCCTGACTCTGTCTTCTTCCCCCTACACTTGCCAGGTCATGTTCAGATCCATCTATGCAGCCAAGATGTTGCACACTATTGGGTTTTGTTTTTTGTGGGGTTTTGTGGGTTTGTTTATTTATTTATTTATTTATTTAGGTTTTTTTGAGACAAGGTCTCTCTGTGCAGCCCTGGCTGTTGTTTTGGTTTCTTGAGACAGGATTTCTCTATGTTATCTTGACTGTCCTGGACTTGCTTTGTAGACCAGGCTGGCCTCAAACTCACAGCAATCCACCTGCCTCTGCCTCCAAGTGCTGGGATTAAAGGCGTGCACCACCACGCCTGGCTGCACACTATTGTTTAACCTGATTCTTTCCACTGTTTCTTTTTTCTTTTTCTTTCTCCCCGCCCCCTTGCTTTCCACTGTTTCATATCTTGCTACTTGGACTGCTTTCATTTTAAATTCTAAATACAAATCTAAACAAGACTGAAGAAGTGCCTCTGGTCCCAAGGCCCTTTACTGAGGTGGAGATGTCCTGGAGACATCTACTTCAAGGTGATTCCTGTCTCCTTAAACCTTCAGCACCCGTTCTCTCATCCGGAGGCCTGTGTCACATATTATTAATCAATCTAACAGCAAGGAAAGTTCTCACTTTTCCGTGACCTGTCCGCTTCCTCCTTCCCATCTGTATCCATCCATTGACATCTGCTGTCCAGCAGTAGACAGATCCCTAACCCTAACTCTCCTACTGAGATTTAATCCGTCCCCCCCCCCCCAATCTCTCTCTCTCTCTCTCTTTTTCCAGAGCTGGGGACCGAACCCAGGGCCTTGCGCTTGCTAGGCAAGCGCTCTACCACCGAGCTAAATCTTGTGCCATAGTCATGTTGCAACTATTTGCTTGCTCTCTTCTATCATAAATCTCCCCATTCTGCTGAACAGCGTTCTACTGTACAAACATGCCTCAGAATCTCCCAAATCCCTCATCCTAAAAACAAAACAAACCCCACCGGCAGTGCTGGCACATGCACGCCTTAAATCCCAGCACTGGGGAAGCAGAGGCAGACAGCTCTCTGTGAGTTCAAGACCAGCCTAGTCTATAGACCGAGTTCTATAGCACAAGCAAGTCTACACAGAGAAGCCCCGTCTTGAAAAAAAAAATAATGTAATAAGGAATATTCTTGTACACCTGTTGACAATAGATGCACAAATTTCCTACTGGGTGTATATACACAAACGCAGATTCAGCCCTGTCTGCAGTGTAAGTTCCAAGACAGCAGGGATACACAGAGAAACTGTGTCTTGAAAAACAACACAAAACAAATCTGATTCTTCTTCCTCTAGCCTCCTCCCTATCCTTGTCTGTCTTCAGAGAAAAAAGTAAGTAAAAGCTCAGATTGTCCTTTGCCCATCCCTACTAACCCTTCATTTGCACCCTTTCTCATCTCTCTCACCCCCATCTCATCACAACAGTCCACCAAAACCAGCTTACCTAGGACATCACTGACCTCCGTCTGGCCCAAACACTGGCTGCTTGTTCGGCCTCATACCATTTAACCTCTTATCAAAGTTTAACACAGATACCACGGTGTTTAATTTCTATTGTCAGCTTGGCTTGATTTAGGATCGCCTAGGAGACACAGCTCTAGGCACGTGTATAAGGTTTAACGGAGGAGAGGAGACCCATCCAGAACGTGTAGGTGTGCCTCTCCAGGAGACCTGAGATTGCACAGACTCTAGTGACAGGCTTTCAAAGACAGGGGGAAAAGGCGGGGAGGGAAGGAAAGACAGACAGACAGACAGACAGACAGACACCCAGATGAGGAGCCAGGAGGGGAGAAGACAATGAAAGACAAAAAAGGAGAAGGAAGGAAGGAAGGAGAGAGTGAAAGAAGAGAATTACTGGGCCAGGCGTGGTGGCGCAAGCCTTTAATCCCAGCTCTCGGGAGGCGGATCGCTGTGAGTTCAAGGCCAGCCTGGTCTACAAAGTAAGTCCAGGAAGCCAAGATAACATAGAGAAACCCTGTGTCGAAAAACCAAAACCAACCAACCAACCAACCAAACAAACAAACAAAGCAGAGAATTACTCAGCATGACGGTGAGAGAAAGAGAGAGACCAAATTACTTAGTATTTATTAATCAGTGTTCATTGCCACCCTGGCTGTCTTTGAAATCACGTAGGAGACATACCTCTAGGTGCATCTACGAGGGCATCTCCGTTCGTTCTTTCTTGCTCCTCAGGGCGCTCCAGTCTCTTGGTCACCCACCTTTCTGGCTACTTCCCCTCTCCCCTCCCAGTCAATGTTGGTGGAATCCTATGCTCAGTCTGAGCCCCCCCCTTTTCCTGCCTCACATTCTCATCAGTTCATACTTTAAATGTCATCCTCTAATGACTCCCCTAAATGATAGTATAGTTCTGTCTCCCCCCTGAAGCTCCAGGGTTACATTTCTAATTGCCTGCTTGACATCTTACACAGCTGTCTAACAGGAAGCTAAATTGTAACATGACATAACCAGAATTTTTGTTCCATGCAATGTATCTAACTCCTTTCTCCTGGGTTTTTGTTTATTTTTTAGTGCCCCAAAATACTATGACCTTTCCAGTGTGTATTGTTTTCCCATTAGTACAAAACACTAAGCTACAGTAGCTTCAGGTAACATACAGATATCTCTGTGAAGTTTCTGTACCTTGAAAGTCTGGACATGGCCTGGGTTTTCTGTCTTGTGGCCTCCCCAGCATCCAGTGCAGGTGTGAGCTGAGGCTGAGGTCACCTCAGAGCATGTCTGCAGAAGGGTCAGCTACCAGGTTCCCATCTGAAGTTGGAAGAATTCGCTTCCTTGAAGCTTCAGAATTAAAGGGTTTAATTTCTCAGGGTAGGCTTTCCTCAGCTCCAGGAGGCCACCCAGAGTTCCTTACCAGATGGCTACTTCCGTCATGGCAGCTTACATCTTCAAAATGAATAAGAGGTGAATGTGGGGGCAGGGGGAGACAGAGACAGACAGAGAAAGAGAGACAGTGGGGTACAGTGGCAGCGCATGCCTTTAATCCCAGCACTCGGGAGGCAGAGGCAGGTGGATTGCTGTGAGTTTGAGGCCAGCCTGGTCTACAAAGAGAGCTCCAGGACAGCCAAGGCTACACAGAGAAACCTTGTCTGAAAAAGGCAGGTGGGGGAGAGAGAAGATAGAAGTGGAGAGAGGAGAGGGGACAGACAGAGAGAGAGACAGACAGACAGAGTTGTTTTCAAGACAGGGTTTATCTGTGTTGCCTCTGGCTGTCTTGGAACTCACTCTGTCGACCAGGTTGGCCTTGAACTCAGAGATCCATCTGCCTTTGCTCCTGGAGTGCTGGATTAAAGGCAGAAGCTACCAACTGCCGAGCAAGAAGGAATTTCATATTATATAGGGCAACCCTGAACTTCGGATCCTCCTGCCTCCACTTCTCAAGAGCTGGACCACAGGCATGAGCACCACGCCTGGCTCAGCCACCTTCCTCTGTATACTTATGGCGTAGTGCCAATGAAGAGCCACCTTTAGGCTCATCCTTCTTCTTTACCCTAGTGTTAGCCCAGGCCAACCCTCCCTCTACTCCCTGGCAGAGAAAAGGGGCGAGAAAGGGCGATTCTTTTTCTAATTACATAAGCAGTTCCCTCTTGATTGACATTTTAAATAATCTTGGCTTCCTTTTCTAAATCTGTACTCCCTCTGTCATAAGTGTTTTGCTATTTCGATGCATCTCAAGCTAGTTTTAGAAGTAGGTAAATTGAAAGTAACCAAGTAAAGTCAAGTAAGCATCCCAATGTACAGCCTCCCCGAGTCATGGTTGCTGAAGCCAAGCAGGAGCAGGAGTAATGATGGACTGAGGGCTGGAACCGGGGCTCAGGCACAAGAGTGTCTGCCTAGCAGACAGGATGCTCCTGTGAGCTGGGCATGGTGGTGCGCACCAGTAATCCCAGCAATAGGAAGCAGAGACAAGGGTATCACTGTTTGAAGGCAATCTCAACTACATAGGAAGTTCAAGGTCATCCTGGCCTACCTGAGACCCTGTGTTGAAAAACAAAAATCTATGAATTGATACCTACGGTAATTAAAGGATCGGTGGGATGTATTATTAGAGGGAGTATCCTGGCTAGTTTCATGTCAATTTAACAAAAGCCAGGGTCATTTGGGAAGAGAGACCATCTTGAGAAAACACCCCCAGCAGACTGCCCTATGGGCAAGTGTGTAGGAAGTTTTCTTAATTAATATATAACATAGGAGGGCCCAGCCATTGTAGGTGGGGTCATCCCTGGGTTGGTGTTCCTAGCTTCTATAAAAAAGCAGGCTGGGCAAGCCACGAGGAGCAAGCCAGTAGGCAGAATCCATCTATGGCCTCTGCATCCAGGATCCAGCCCTGCTTGAGTTCCTGTCCTGCCTTCCCTCAGTGGTGGCTGTTAGCTGGAAGTACAAGATGAAACAAACTCTTTCCTCCCAGATTGCTTTAGGTCATGATATTTTAACACAGCAATAGGCTGGGAGTGGTGGTGCACACCTTCAATCTCAGCACTCAGGAGGCAGAAGCAAGCAGATTGCTGTGTGTTCGAGGCCAGCCTGATCTACAAAGTGAGTCTAGGACAGCCAAGGTAAACACACAGAAACCCTGTCTCAAAAAACAAAACAAACAACAACAAAAACATAACAATAGAAACTCTAAGACAAAGAGCATGACAAAAAGATGGAAGTTATTAGAATAAGTCAGAGGGTTATAAAAATCCATGGGGACACATGTCCTCTGACCTTTGCCTTTTCTTTTGTTGGTAATGGTCTTGTTTGTTTGTTTGTTTGTTTTGAGACAGGGTTTCTCTGTATAACAGCTCTGACTATCCTGGACTAGCTTTGTAGACCAGGCTAGCCTCGAACCCACAGAGATCTACCTGCCTCTGCCTCCCAAGATCTGGGATTAAAGGCGTGCATCATCACCGCCCAGCCTGACCTTTGCTTTTTGATCTCATAGGCTCTTAATTTGTTCTTGTTTCAGTGGAAGTCACATAAACCCTGAGCAGTTTTCCTTTTTGTTTTCTTTGTGTTATTTTTATGTTATGTGTATGAGTGCTTTGCTGGCATATATGTCTGTGCACTGCATGCAAGCCTAGAGCCTATGGAGTCCAGAAGAGGACATCAGAGCCCCTGGAATAGGAGTGGGTACTTGGACCTGAACCCTGACCTTCTGCAAGAATAGCAAGTACATGGCTGGGCATGGTGGCACACCCCTTTAATCCCAGCACTCGGGAGGCAGAGGCAGGCGATTGCTTTGAGTTCGAGGTCAGCCTGGTCTACAAAGTGAGTCCAGGACAGCCAAGGTTACATAGAGAAACCCTGTCTCAAAACAAAAACAAAAACAAAGAACAGCAAGTGCCCTTAACCTCAGAGCCATCTCTCTAGTCTCTCGCTTAGTGTTATCTCTACCATATTCCAGATGCTCAGGTGACCAAAGCATATTTTCTCTGAGACAGATGTTCTCAAGGAAAGTGTCTGCAAAGTAAGTGTTGATGAGGCTTCTAGGGGTCTTCCCAGATCTCCTTCGAAGAGGCAGAAATCTGTATGGCAGCCTAAGGGTCGTCATGTGGTTGTTTTTCTCCCCCAGCACTGTGCACCTCCCTCCCTCCCACACACCCCTCAGTTCCGCTGGCACTGAACAGGGTCGGGACCATTAGCACAGTGTTAAAGCCACCTCTCATTGGGCCGCTTGAACAATTCAGGAGAAAGTGCCTGGAAGAAAATTAGAACTCTAATTATGGATTGGCCTGCTGAGATAATGTCTGCAGGCAGGCTTCACCACGATTAAATCAGAGGCACAGCACGGAAAGGAGATATTCCTGTTCTTGCCTCTCTGACAGTGATTTTTTTCCTGTCACTGAATTATCTGTTCTAATAGCTCTTGGCTTCAGTAAAATTGCATCCTGGGACGTCTTTATTTGAAAATTACTCAGCTTAAGGAAACACAAAATGAAGTTATACTTCTAATTGTAAGAGTGCCAATAAAGTTTTCATTTTCTTTCCTCTGTGTGTGTGTGTACATTTGTCCATGTGGATGGGTGTGTGCATAAGCGTGGAGGCCAATGTCAACAGTCACTCCATTGTCTTTTTAAAAACAAAACAAAACAAAAAAACAAAAAACCGCCAGAGTCTGTCACAGATGCTGGAGCTCCTGATTTGGTGACTGGCTGACCCTTGAGCTCCAGGGATCCTTGCCTTCCTTCCTGCACAGGCTGGGGTTGATGGTGCATGCCATTGCACCCAGGTTTTGGTTTTTTTTTTTAAACATGACTCCTCGGGATACAAAGGCATGCTCTCATGTTTGGTCAGTAGGCACTTTACCATCTGAGCTGTACCCTCCCAAACCTAAGTTTGCATTTTGTTGTTGTTGTTGTTGTTTGTTTGTTTGTTTGTTTTTGTTTTTAAGACAGGGTTTCTCTGTGTAGCCTTGGCTGTCCTGGACTCTCTTTGTAGACCAGGCTGGCCTTGAACTCACAGTGACCTGCCTGCCTCTGCCTCCCGAGTGCTGGGATTACAGGCATGAACCACCATGCCCAGCCTAAAATAAATCTTTAAAAAAAGAAAGAAAGAAACCTCCAGCCATTAGTGGTCATCCTCCATATCTAGTTATGAACTAACACATGTTCAGGCTTTTTCTACTTTTGCATCATGCTCTTAAGATCAGTTGGGGGTGGGGCTGGAGACATGGCTCAGATGTCAAGAACACTGCCTGCTCTTCAATAGGATGTAGGTTCTGTTCCCAGCACCCCATGGCAGCACACAGCTGTCGGTAACTAGTCCTTCTGGACTCTGTGGGCCTCTACTGTGCACATAATACACAAACACACATGCAGTAAAACCAACAAACAAAAAACCATACAATCTCTGTGAGTTCAAGGCCAGTCTGGTCTACAAAGAGAGTCCAGAACAGCCAGGGTTATATAGAGAAATCCTAACTTGAAAAGAAAAACATACAAATAAAATCTTTAAAATGTTCAAAGAAAAACAGTCATGTACAGCAATCTGTGCAGAAATGTGGTTCTGCCGATTAAATAGCTACAAATGGAATTGCTGGGTCATGCAGTGTCCTGGTTTCATTTTCATTGCTGTGATAAAATACACCAATAAAAAGTAAGTCAGGAAAGAAAGCTGTTTATTTCAGCTCACAATTCCAGATTACAATATGTCGTCGCAGGAAGTCGGGACAAGAACGTCAAAGAGCTCATGGTCAAGTCATACCCACCGTGAAGAGCAGAAGGAGGTGGATGCGCGTCCATTCGCTTGCTCACTCTCTCTCTCTCTCGCTGCTTCTCAGTCCAGTTTCTCTGATCACACGGTTCAAGACCCCATGTCTAGGGAATGGCACCACTCACGGAGTGTAGGGAATGGCACCACTCACGGAGCGTAGGGAATGGCGCCACTCACGGAGCGTAGGGAATGGCGCCACTCACGGAGCCTAGGGAATGGCACCACTCCTGGAGCGTAGGGAATGGCACCACTCACGGAGCCTAGGGAATGGCACCACTCACGGAGCGTAGGGAATGGCACCACTCACGGAGCGTAGGGAATGGTGCCACTCATGGAGGGCTAGATCCTCCCACATCAGTCGGTTTAATTAAGGCGGTTCCCACAGCCATGCCCACAGGCTAACCCAACGCAGACCATCCCTCGCTGACACTCTCCACCGGGTAATTCTGGGTTGTGTCAAGGTGACGACTAAACCAGCCATCACAAGGTATAATTCCATGTTAATTTTTAAAAACTTTTCATTCTTTGTGAATGTCACATCACGCTCCCCAATTCCACTCCCAAACCTGCCCCTTCATATCCGCATTCCACCCTTGCAACCTGCCCCCACCACATAATTTTTTTAACTACTTAAAATATACATAGCAAAACATTAACGTTTTTTAAATTCATTTTAAGTGTACATCTCAGTGTTATTAAGTATATTCTCACCAACATGAAGCATCACCACTACTATCCAATTTCCAGAATATTCCACCCAAAAAAGCAGAAACTCAGTTCTCATTCTACCCTGCATGCCCTCCCCCACTGCTCTATTGTCTCAATGAACTTGATTACATTTAACTTTTTTAAACATTAAAAAAAAATTTATTGTATGTGTATCAATGTTTTGCCTGCAGGTATGCATGTGCACTATATGGGCAGGTATGCATGTACACTATATGGACAGAATAGGGCATTGTATCTCCTGGAACTGCAGTTTACAAATAACTGTGAGCTGTTCATGTTGGTGATGGAATTCAAACTGCAGTCCTCTGCAAGAGTAGCCAGTGCTCTTAACAGCTAATCCATCTCTAGATAAAATTAGTTTAAATTTGTTCAATATGCATTGCATTCCTGCATACAAATATTTTAATGTAACCTAGTGAGGAAAAAATAAAATTGTTTGGTTTGGTTTTGTTTTAATGAAAAGCGAGCACTAATGTATAGAATGTTACGCAGGCTCACCTCACCAATCACATTGGCCTTCGTGCCCAGTTTGGTGCTTGTCTTCGTTACTGCTCTGATGCTGTGACAAAACACCATGACCAAGGCAACTTATAAAAGAAAGCATTCAATTTAGGGACTCATAGTTTCAGAGGGTTAGAATCCGTGACCAAGGTGGGAAGCATGGTGCTGAGAGACAGAGACGACAGAGACAGAGAGACAGAGACAGAGAGACAGAGACAGAGAGACAGAGCTGGGAATCACATGGACTTTCAAAACCACCAGTGACACACCTCCAACATGGCCACACCTCCTAATCCTTCCCAAACAGTTCCACCACCTAGGTACTGAGTAACTACATGAGTCTTGGGGGAGGGGCGGGGCGTGTTCTCATTTCAACCACCCAGGGCTTTGTGCATACCAGGCAAGCACTCTATCAACTGCACCCCATGCCCAGCTCCGTGAAAGAACTGCTTTGACGGGCCTGAGTCAGTGCTTAGTCAGTGACTCTGGCCTGCTGTTCATTCCAGCTAATAGCTCAGCTGCTCTTACATAACGTTCTCAGCTTTTGCATTTGTGTGACTTCTTTTCCTTTACTCATAGTCTTAGCTAATTGCTGCCTGTCATTTTCTCCGTTTTTCTTTACTTCTTCTACCTCTTTTCTCAAGAATAATGATTTCAGGGGGCTGGAGAGATGGCTCGGCGGGTAAAGCCACTGCCTACAAAGCCTGACCACCTGATTCAGTCCCCAGAACCCTCATGGTAGACGGAGAGAAATGATTCCCACAAGTTGTTCTATGACCTCTACAAGCTCACCCCAGCACATGCACAGGCACAAAATACACAAACTATTTACTTGTTTATTTTGTTTTGGTGGTTGATGTTGTTGTAGTTTTTCAAGACAGGGTTTCTCTGTGTAGCCTTGGCTGTCCTGGACTGACTTTGTAGACCAGGCTGGCCTCGAACTCACAGAGATCCACCTGCCTCTGCCTCCCAAGTGCCAGGATTAAAGGCGTGCCCCACCACACCTGGCTGTTTATTTGGTTTTTGAGACAAGGTCTCACTATTTAGTCCTAATTGGCCTGGAACTTGCTATGTAGACCAGGCTGGCCTCAAACTCACAGAAACCCACCTGCTTCTGTCTCCCAAATGCTAGGATTAAAGACACACACCACCATGCCTGGATAAAACATTTTGAAAGCTGGGCGGTGGTGGCGCATGCCTTTAATCCCAGCACTTGGGAGGCAGAGGCAGGCGGATCGCTGTGAGTTTGAGGCCAGCCTCGTCTACAAAGTTAGTTCAGGATAGCCAAGGCTACACAGAGAAATCCTGTCTTGGAAAAAAAGAAAAGAAAAAGAAAAAAAGAAAACATTTTGAAGAAGAAGAATTTTGGTCTATAGAGATAGTTCAGCAATTAAGAGCACTGGCTACTCTTCCAAAGGACCCAGGTCTGGTTTCAAACACTCACTTGGCAGCTCACAACCATCTATAACTTCAGTTTCATGGGATCCAGCATCTGCTTCTGCCCTCCATGGGCACCAGTCACCCACGTGCAACACACACATACATACATTCAGACAAAACTTACCTACACACATAAAATAAAATAACATTTTAAAAAAGAAGAAAACTTTTATAGTCATTGAATAATGACTTAGGTAGGCATGGTGGCATACACCTGCAATCCTAGAACCTGGGAGGCTGAGGCAGGAAAATTGCCATGCATTCAAGGGCAGCCTGGGCTACAGAATGAGTCCCTATCTGAAATAATAATAATAATAATAATAATAATAATAATAATAATAATAATAATAATAATAATAATAATAATAATAATAATAAATGATAATAATAATAATAGTGGTGATGACTACTTCTTCACTCCAAATTTTTGTTTGTTTTTCTTTCTTTTTTGTTTTTTAGGCTGAGTCTCATTAGCCCAGGGTGGCTACGTAGTCAAGGCTGGAAGTGAGCTCTTGTTCCTCCTGCCTTCACCTCCTAGACTTAGCTGCAAATATCATATATATATATATATATGTGTGTATACATATATACATATACATACATGTTTTTATATATATATATTTTTTAATTACATGTATTATCTATAGGCCCGGCTAGCAATCACTCAAGACACAGAGACTTGTTATATTTTAAAATAGCCTTGGTTAACCTGGGGCAGGGCAGATATCAATCCTCTAAACTACCTTCCATAGTGGGGCAGGCATGGGATCCCTGCCTCAATCCCATGCCATCTGCTTCTAATAACTTCTATCAAGCTACCTCCCATCCATAATCCCATATACTTGCTCATGTTCTTCATCTGGGCCGGATTCTCCATCCACGCCGCCAGCCATGTGCTTCTCCTCCAGCTAACCCATGGCAGCCTTCCTCTCTTCACTTCAGGTCTCTCTCCTTTCTCCTCATAGTGGTCTCTCTTCTTCCCAGAATTCCTCTCTCTCTTAGCCCCACCTATCTCCTTTGCCCTGCCCAGGTGGGATGGCTTTTTATTAATCAAAAGGTGGGTCACACAGACAGCAAGCAGTAATTAGCATCAAAATACATCAGACCATCCCCCAACATATATATGTTTTTTTGAGACAGGGTTTCTCTGTGTAGACCAGACTGTCCTCAAAGTCACAGAGATTCACCTGCCTCTGTCTCTTGAGTGCTGGGAATAAAGGCGTGCGCCGCCCCCACCACCTAGCTACTGCAAGTTTCTAAAGGCTGCAAAGCAAATATAAGAAAGCACCTCAGCGAAGGAAAAGCAGCATTATATTTTATTTCAAGCAAAGCTGTCAATAAACCCCTTCAAACAAGAGAACTCTGAGAATGCAATGAGGGTAAATGGAGAGCTCCACCAGCAGTTAGGCTTAGCTGGGGCTGGGGGCGGGATAGGGAGGTGGGGGAGGCAGGGAGGAGGGGAGTTGGAGTGGGAAGTGGGGGGGCAGAGTGGGGGGCAGGGAGGTGGGGGGGGCAGGGACTCACAACCAGCTGAAGATCCCACAGAGAACACTGAGAACCGGTGTGGCACACGTGCCCTGGCTGTGACAGTAGAACGGACTACGGAAGACTAGAAATGACACTAGGGCAGGCAGGGTGACACATGCCTTCAATCCCAGCACTCTGTGAAGCAGAGGCAGGAGGATATCTGTGAGTTCTGAAACAGCTACGGCTACATAGTGAGACTCGAACTTCAAAAAGGAAAAAAAAAATTACAGGGGACAAAAACTCAGATGGGAAGGAAGGACAGGTCAGGTCACGTAATGTTCATAAACATGAACGTGTATAAAAAGGTCACTTCATCTTCAGTTTACTTATTTGCTTATCTATTTGTATCTTTGAGACAGAATTTCATGTGTCTCAGAGGCTGGCTACTAATTCTATATGTGGACAAGATTAGCTTTGACTTATATTTATTTTTCATTTATTTTATGTATATAGGTGTTTTGCCTGCATGTATAGCTGAACGTCATGTGGGAGCCTGCCACCCAAGGAAGCCAGAAGAGGACACAAGACACCTAGAATTTAAATTACAGATGTTATGGACTTCCACGTGGTGGTGGGACTTGAACTTGGCTCTTTTAGAAGCTGCTGAACCATCTCTCCAGCCCTACCCTTGAACTCCTGATCCTTTTGCCCTCATTCCCAAATTCTGGGATTATAGATGTATGCCATCGGACTTAGATCTTCGTCTTTAGTGGTTTGAGCTATATAGCACATATCAAGCATGTCTTAGCCAGAGTTTCTATTGCTGCAACAAAATACCAAGACCGGAAAGCAAGTTGGGGAGGACAGGGTATATTCGGCTTACATTTCCATATCACTATTCATCATCAAAGGAAGTCTGGAGGCAGGAGCTGATGCAGAGGCCATGGAGGGTGCTGCTTACTGGCTTGAGTCTCATGGCATGTTCAGCCTGCTTTCCTATAGAACCCAGGACCACCAACCCATGGATGACACCACCTACCATGGGCTGGGCCCTCCCCCATTGATCACTAATTAAGACAATGCCTTACAAAGCCGGGTGCGGTGGCGCACGCCTTTAATCCCAGCACTCAGGAGGCAGAGGCAGGTGGATCGCTGGGAGTTCGAGGCCAGCCTGGTCTACAAAGCAAGTCCAGGAGAGGCAGGGCTACACAGAGAAACCACGTTTAAAAAAAAAAAAAAAAAAGACAATGCCTTACAGCCAAATCTTATGGTTCCCTCCTTTCAGTTTACTCTAGTTTGTGTGTCAAGTTGACATAAAACTAACCTGCACAAAGCCAAGAGACAGAACTATATTTAATAATACACAGTTTGACTCCAGAGGATCTGATATACTCTTCTGGCCTCCCAAGGATCCCTGCGTGTGTGTGATGCACAGACAGCAGGCACACACACGTGAGGGGTATAGTTTCTTAACTCCCGTCTACTGTGCTCTACATACGCACCTAAGACAAGCGAGCACTCACACTTCTGCATCCTGAGCTGTAATACCTGCTATTTTACTTTCCATTGTCAACGTTTAGAGCACGTACATTTCATTCTATAGCTTTGCTCCCGTTCTATAACATTTGTTTCTTTCTTTTCTTTTTTTTTTTTTTTTTTGCAAGTAAATATCATTTGTACTTCCTGTTTTGATCCTCTGCTTGATTCTATAATTTGCATGTTTTTAAAGCAAGCCTTCAACTTGAACAGCAAAAGCCACTATGGTGTTAACAGAACAAACTGTCTTAACTTTGCCTTCAGCTCCTGGGTGCGAACTGTGCTTAGACACTTCAAATTATCTCATTTAGCCCTCAAAACAACCCTATGTCTTTACACGCTTATTACCCCTATTTTATAGTTCCTTACTTCTTAAACACAGTAATTTTGCTCTCTTCTGGCTTCTACATCTAAAACTGTATATTCCCTGCACACCCAGCATTAAATTGTACCTTCAAGAACACGCAAGACTATTACACTAAAGATGACTATTTAAACTTAGCACAAACCAAGGACCCCACCACCCTGAGAGGACAGTAGGAGTTAAAAATAATAGCCACATTTTGTTCTACCGTACTCCAGAGTCCCGCAGAGGGCACCCTGAAAAATCTGACTTTGGGAATTCTTCGTTTACTTTTCCATGAAAGGAGAGGTTGAGAAGGAAGCTTATTGCTGGGATCTGGGTTTGTTTTTACTTGGACAGAAAGAAAGTATAACCAAAAGACCACACTAGGACCTATACATACTCCAGGCCATATAAGAAACAAGTAAAAGCTGGGCGTGGTGGCACACGCCTTTAATCCCAGCACTTGGGAGGCAGAGGCAGGTGAATCGCTGTGAGTTCGAGGCCAGCCTGGACAGCCGAAGCCTCACAGAGAGACCCTATCTTGAAAAACCAGTAAAAAAAAGAAAGAAAGAAACAAGTAAAGATGGCTTTATCTGAAATTATAATTCCAAAAAGGAAAAAAAAAAAAAAGAAATCGAAGGAGTATTGGCTCAGGCTAGCTATGTGGCTCAGTGGATGAAAGGCTTGCTTAGTATGCACGAAGTCCAGTGTGAGATCCCAGTACCAAGCAAACCAAGTGTGGTAGAACACACCTATATTCCCAGCGCTTGGAAGTTAAAGACAGGAGGATCAGAAAATCAAGGTCACAGTTGATTACATAGGGAATTCAAGGCTGGCCTGGGATACATGAGACCTTGCCTCAAAGGGGCATGGGGTGAGCAGTAATATGGTTCACTGGGTAAAGGCTTGGGCTGCCAAGCCTGATAACCTGAGTTCTACCCTAAGTTACACGGTAGAAGGATCGACTCTTGTAGGTTGTCCTCTGACCTTAATGTAAGCCCTCCCTGGTATAAATAAGTAAATATTCAAAGTACTTCAAATTGTTGCTTGTTTGGATCATCCACAAGTCTTTTGTTTTTTTGTTTTGTTTTATTTTTTTCTCAAGACAGGGTTTCTCTGTGTAGCCTTGGCTGTCCTAGACTCACTTTGTAGACCAGGCTGGCCTCGAACTCACAACCTGCCTCTGCCTCCCCAGTGCTGGGATTAAAGGCGTGCACCACCATGCCTGGTCATCCACAAATCTCAAAGTCATTGATATAATCCCAGTTGAGGTCTTGATGAGACTATATTTACCTGTGGGCTGGGAAAGCAGCAATTGTGTGTGTGTGTGTGTGTGTGTGTGTGTGTGTGTGTGTTTCTGTGTTGCTTCTTGAGTATATGATGATCCAATAATTACCTCCCACTTTCCCTTTCCATTAAAGCACTCGTTATGGTAAAGTTCCTGCTCTCACCAGTTCCCACCGCTCACTATTGTAAGTGGCTATGTGGGTGGTAGTTAAATTTGTCATCCGTTCCATAGCTTGAGGAACACTAGAGCTATGATAGACTGGAGGAGGGACAGGCATCACCCAGAAATGGCGGTCTCTAAGGGCAGCTAATGACTCTGACGATGAGAAAGCAACAGGGCAGGTGGGGAAGAACAACTGATTCAGGAGACACAGACCTTCAATTCAAACCTAGGCTCAGGGTGGTGGCGCACGCCTTTAATACCAGCACTCGGGAGGCAGAGGCAGGCGGATCACTGTGAGTTCAAGGCCAGCCTGGTCCACAAAGCTAGTCCAGGACAGCCAAGGTTACAGAGAAACTCTGTCTCGAGACAAAACAAAACCCATGTTATTTGAATGCCCTTGGGAGGCTTGAAGGCAGCAGCACTAACAATAGGCTCTCAGTTTGTCTTGGTCTGCAGTATGTGTTCAAGAAAAACAATTGCGAAAGTGGCCACTAGTCAGGTTTTCATGCTCCGGGGATGGCCCCACACCCGTGCACATGCAGACAACACTAATTTACACACAGTAGGATATTAAAAGAGGATGTGAGGCTGAGGAGTGGACATGGAGCAGAGGATATGGGTGGAATTGGAGGAGGAAATTTCAGTGTTGTGGCCATAGTACCTTGGATACATAAACATTATCAAAAAATAATATTTACAGAAAAGAGGGGAGCTGGAGAGAAAGCTCCACAGTTAAGACTACTTATTGTTATTGGAGAGGACCTGGGTTCAGTTCCCAGCACATAGCAGATCATAACCACCTGTAATTCCAGAATCTCATACCCTCTTCTATGAGGCATGTGTGTCACACTCTGACATCTTTGGAGGCAACACTCATACACTTTAAAAACAAACAAAAAGTACTTAAAGGGCTGTGGGTGTGGCTCAAGTGGTTGCATCCTTGCCTAGCATGCAGGAAGCCCTGGGTTCTATTATCCTCAACGTTGCATAAACCAGGCATGGTGATGCACTGGTGCACACCTGTCATCCCTGCACTGAGCAGGTAGAGGCAGGAAGATAAGGAGTTCAAAGTCATGTTCGGCTATAGAGCGAGTTCAAAACCAGGCTGAAGTATGAGAGAGAGAGAGAGAGAGAGAGAGAGAGAGAGAGAGAGAGAGAGAGAGAGAGAGAGAGATATTAGTTGAAAGTCTGTTTCCCTCTCTAGGTACTGAGCATGGCTTGTCATTGACTCCCATGAGGAGGAGAACAAGGCTTTGGACCACACACTGAATGTACTATCTATCATTCTGCCTTGCTACCCAAAGTGTCCTTGGACTATTAGCCTCCTTCCTGGAGACATATGTCTCCATCCCCAGCATCCCCAGCCTCTAAACGTGCCACCCACCCAGGAACTCTCAGGTGAGAGTCTCCCATCTTTATGCAGAATTTACTGCCCCCCTCCTTCCCCTTTGATTTGCTCTCTCCCCACAAGCCTTAACTAAATACACAGCGTGCTTGCAGCTTTGGGCTCTCTAGAACCTCTGGGACATTGTCCATCAGGCTGGAGACTGGCTCAAGGATACTGCAGCTAAAAAAAAAAAAAAACCCTAGGCAGGGTGTGGGGTCTCCCAGCCTCCAGCCTAGCCTGCTGCCACTCTTCCTTGAAATGCAGCAAAGTAAGCATGTGAAGACAGGAAAAGAAAAACGGATGGAGGAAAGACCCAGACGTGGTACGGTCTGGAGAGAGGTATCCTACGATCCAATGGGATCCCCGTGGCTGCACAGAATGACAAACGCTTTGGATGGTGATTGCGGCAAAAAAACAGGGTCCGTGCTGTGTTTCAGAGCTGGCAGATTGGGCCTGTCTTCGTTCTGTTTTAAAAAGCGGCAGAGGGGTTAGGGGGACGGGGGGGGGGGGGCGGCTGGCAGTAAGGAACAACCATACAGACTAAAAAAGATGCCATTTGATTCCCACTTATCGCAGCTGCTGGAACCGGCTCAAGTGGTAAGACTTCCTATTTCAAGGAGGAGAAATGGATTTGCTGTTGGTCGGGATCTCTCCCCCACACCCCAGGAACCCACTGGAATGGTGGAAAGGCTGATGAACACGGATGGGGAAACAGTTAAGAAGTTTCATAAATTCGTGTTTCCTATATGCAGTGCACCCCGGCAATCCGGAAACGTAGTGACGACAGCGAAATCTGGGTTTAGGAATTCCTTTGAAAGCGGGCCAGGCTAGTCAGTGCCTCTCGGGAGCATATGGCTACAGGCAGCGATGTTAAGAAGAACGCTGGGAGGCACAGCTCCATCACTCCTCTGTTGTGCCCCTCCTTGTGTCTTTGTTATCCCATCCCATGCTTTCCAGGCCGTTGACAGGAAGTCTGTAAATGCCAAGGTGAAGAGGACCTGGCGTGTTATAATAGCAGGCAGCACTAATTTACCCCCTCTCTCCCTCTCCCTTTGAAAACAAACATCTTGGCAACATACCTGAGACTCTGGAATGGGCCGCCAAAACTCAGCAGGATTCCAGATGGTTGCGATTCCGGCTCCTGATGCCCTGATGTCTCCCCCTCCCTCCTCTCTGAGATATTTTCATTTCTGTTCTTATTGGAGATAAATATTTTTATGTGAACCAGCCTCACTCAATAGAGGTCGTTATCGAAAACCCTGAGGATGGAGTTGCTCAGTTGTAGATATCGGTGAACTTCTGCCCAGTTCACAGCAGCCTCCTGTCCCTCTCTTCCTGCATCCTCCCCCCGCCCCCGTTCCCGTTCCGGTTCCCGCAGAGGTGTCCTGACCCTGTCTTCCTGCGCCCTCCCCGCACTGCTCCCGCAGAGGTCTCCTATGCACACGTGACCTACTAATGCTCTCTCTTTCTTCCCCATGCATCTGGCTGCTCCCGAAGAGGTGGTGAAGCATTATCAGGGTGCCCTATGAGTACGGACCGTCTCCTAAGTCCCATCTTTGGGCTTCTGTAGCACCCACGTTGTCCTCTGCCATACAGACTCTACCCAGGACACTCTGGTTCTGCCTCTTACCAGCTCTGTGATTTTGAACAAGCTACTTAACCTTCCTAAGCCTCAGTCCCTCAGTTCAGCTCCTTCGGTTTCTGTGTGAAAGTCAGGCTGAGGCCCAACAATTACCTTTTATCTTAGGGCTTTTCTGTTACTATGATAAAACAGCCAGGAGTTAAAGGAAGGAGGGGTTCTCTGGTTCACAGCTACAGAGTACAGCCCACGTTGGCAGGGAAATAATGGCATGTTGAACCGCTGTAGCCACAACCAGGAAGCAGAGAGAGACTAGCACTGGTGCTCCCTTTACTTTCTCCACCCCCCCCTTTTTTTCAGACAGGGTTTCTGTGTAGCCCTGGCTGTCCTACACTCGCTTTGTAGACCAGGCTGGCCTCG
Organism: Acomys russatus; assembly: GCF_903995435.1. Taxonomy (NCBI): domain Eukaryota; kingdom Metazoa; phylum Chordata; class Mammalia; order Rodentia; family Muridae; genus Acomys; species Acomys russatus. The sequence continues at coordinate 20,729 of NW_026131668.1, forward strand.
AACTCACAGCAATCTACCTGCCTCTGCCTTCTAAGTGCTGGGATTAAAGGCATGTGCCACCACCGTCCGACACTACTTTTTCTGCTTCATGCACTCCAGGATCCCAGTCCAGAATATGATCCCTAATCAAGATGATCTGTCACAGGCAATCCCAGAGTCTCAAACTCTAGGTTAAGCCCCACAGTGGGCTTCTTCTAAGGACGACACAAAATAGCGCATATACGTGTCCAGTGTGCTGCCTTTTTGTTTTTGTTTGAGACAGGGTTGGCTGTCCTGGACTCAGTGTGCTGCCTTTCAACACTGAAGGCAGATGCTCTAGTTCCATTTCTGTCGATGTGATGAAACACCCTACGTGGGCAACTTAGGGGAGAAAAGGTTGGTTTGGCTCCCAGTTCCAGGTCACAGGCCATCACCGCAGGGAAGTCAAGACAGGAGCTTAAAGTATGTTCACAGCCGAGAGGCAAGAGAGTAAATTGATGGGCCTTGGTTTGTCTCGCTGCCTCTACTCTTAGATAGTCTAAGTAAGGTCCAGCCCGTGAAATGGCGCCATCTACACGAAAGACACAGCTTTCTACCTCAACTAACCATCGAGAAAACCTCCCACAGCCCTCAACTCTTTCAAGAGTCAATTTCCCATCTGGAAAACACAAGCCTCCCCCCAAGTCAGGGTCTCTCTGTGTTATCTTGGCGGTCCTGAACTCACTTTGTAGACCAGACTGGCCTCAAACTCACAGTGATTAGCCTGCCTCTGCCTCCCAAGTGCTGGGATTAAAGGCGTGCTCGATCATTACCTCTTTTTTTTTTTTTTTCCAGATTTATTATTTATTATCATGTATAGTGTTCTGCCTGCATGTACACCTGCCCACCAGAAGAGGGCAGGTTCTTGCGTTGTGGAGATAATTCACAGTACTGCTGTGAGCTGACACCACAATTGGTGCTGGCTCACAGTTTCAAAGGTTTAGTCGGTTCTCATCATGGCAGGGAGCAATGGCGGCAGGCAGGCAGGTGGCAGAAGAGCTAAGAGACATTGGGCTTGGCATGGGCGTTTGAAACCGCAAAGTGCACCCCCAGTGACACACTTCCTCCAAGCAGGCCACACCTCCTAATCCTTATAAATAGTGCCACTTCCTGGAGACTGAGTATTCAAATATATGAGCCTATGGGGTCCATTCTTTGTCAAGCCAGCACACCACACAAGCTTGAGAACCAGAATTCAATCCTCTAAAGACATCTAAAAAGGCTTGGAGTGATGGTGCATATTTGTGATGCCAACACTGGGAAAGAGGAAGCAAGCACATCCCTGGGGTGCCCTGACCAGCTAGCTTAGCTTAGCTTAACTGGTAAGCTCCATAGCAGCGAGAGACTCTGTCTTAAAGAGAAGGTGGATGTTATTTTAACAGGAATCACACCTGAGATCATGTGCGCTCTCTCTCTCTCTCTCTCAAGCACGCGCGCGCGCGTGCGCGCGCGCACACACACACACACACACACACACACACACGCAGAGTGTCAAGTTCTGACTAGAAAATGTATGCGAACGTTCTATTCCAAGTACACAGTGCTGAGCTTAGAATGTAGTTCGCTCGGTAGCTTGCTTGCTTAGCACCCGCAAAGTCCTGGATTTAATTCCCAGCACTGTATAAATTGGGTGTGGCAAATTACAGGATGCTAAAAACTGGGCTTCTGTAGGTTTAGAAAATTTGCAAGTACCCAGAGCTTCACAGCCCAGCCCCAAGAGTCAAGAAGAGAAAAGCACAGAGTCTAAGAGACTACACGCCATCAAGTCTCGGCCGGGAGCGGTTGGATTCAGCCTGGGAGCTGGTGTAAGCTGACCTAGCAGCGGCTCTGCCTTATGCTGCATCCCTAAGGCAGTGAGCAACCTTGAATGCCAGGACCGAGTGAGAAGTCTCGAGGTTACATTTCTATCTTCTAATTTAGAGGCGCAGAGATCCAGACCCAGAAGGTCCACCAGCCTCTTCCAAGCTCTATCCAGTGCCTTCCATGCACACATTTCAGTGAACTGAGCCTGCAGCCCACAGCTTCTGTGACTCAGGAGAACTAAGTGAATTTCTGAGGGCCAGAGGTCCTGGCGCTTTAGAATCAGAGCTCTGTGATGTACAGGGCTGGGGCTCAGCTGGGAGAGTGCTTGTCTAGCTTTCTAGTTTACTTGCCGTTGCTGAGATTAAATACTCTGACTTAAAAAAGCTTAGGGGAGGAAGATTTATTTGGCTTAGACTTCCAGGTCACATCACTGAGAGAGGTCAAAAACAAAATACAAGTCATGGAGAAAGAGCACAGACTGGCTCTCAGCTTCATCCTGAAGCTCACTGTGAACAGCTAGTTTTCTTTCTCCCCTTCTTCTTCTTCTTCTTCTTCTTCTTCTTCTTCTTCTTCTTCTTCTTCTTCTTCTTCTTCTTCTTCTTCCTCTTCTTCTTCTTCTTAGACAGGGTTTCTCTGTGTAGCCTTTGCTGTCCTGGACTCTCTTTGTAGACCAGGCTGGTCTTGAACTCACAGAGATCTGCCTGCCTCTGCCTCCCGAGTGCTGGGATTACAGGTGTGAGCTACCACATCGCATCTTTCTTTCTTTCTTTCTTTCTCCTCGTCCTCGTCCTTGTCCTCCTCCTCCTCCTTCTTTTAAAATATGGAATGCAGCCAGACATGTATAAATGTGCATGTGCACCTGCAGGCCAGAAGAGGGCACCAGATCACATTATAGATGGTTGTGAGCCACCATGTGGGTGCTGGGAATTGAACTCAGGACCTTTGGAAGAGCAGCCAATGCTCTTAACCTCTGAGCCATCTCTCCAGCTCCTAAAAACTTTTTAAATCTAAAAATAATGTTTAAAATTTACTGTTTTGTTTTTGTTTTTTTGAGACAGGGTTTTCTGTGTTATCTTGGCTGTCCTGGACTCACAGCAATCCACCTGCCTCTGCCCCCCAAGTGCTGGGATTAAAGGCATGCACCACCAGCCTGGCTAAAATTTACTGTCTTAATAACTTTCAGGAATACTCGGAGGCGTGCTTAGTGTGTCCTCGCACCAAGAGGTACTGGGCTCCATCATTACTGCTGCAAAGAGCAAAGTAAAAACAAAACTAGAACTGTTATTAACTAGAGTCACGGCGTTACACAGTAGATCCCTTGAATATACTCCCATCTAAATAAAAGTCTGTGTCCTTTGACACCTCAGGTGCTGGCAACTGGTGTTCTATTCTTGGCTTCTGTGTATCAGACTTTTCAGATTCCATGTATAATTAGCTAATGCAGTATTTGCTTTTGTGTGTGATCAATTTATTTCACATAACCCGATACCTTCCAGCTTCATTCAAGCTATCTCAAAATGACAGAAATTCTTTCTTTTAAAGCTAAATAGTATTCTATATTTGTGTGTGCCTCTGTGTATGTGTGTGTGTGCCTCTGTGTGTGTGTGTGTGTGTATACCATATTTTCCTTATGCATTCACCTTCTGATAGATATTTAAGTTGACTCCCTATCTTGGCTATTAATAATGATGTTGTGGTGAACATGGGAGCGCACACATCGCTTCAAGATCCTGATTTCATTTCTTTGGGATATATATACTTAGTAATGAGACTGCCAGATCATATGGTGGTGCTATTTTTAATTTTTTGAGGAACATCCTTACTCGTTTCCATAATGACTGAGCTCATTTACATTCCCATTATCAGCACGGCTCACTTTTTCAAGTGTCCCGAGATGTACAAGGACATCTAAGAGGGGACAGCACTGGCCCCACAACCATGGAGATTGAAGATGACAGCCCTCCGCCTCCCATTCCCAGAGACAGCAGTTACTGCCCTTCCCTAAACTCAGTACTGTGTGTTTCAAAGACCCCAAGAGACATTGAGGATCAGGAGAGCAATCTGGAGAGATGGAGAATGTCCCCTCTGTCCTGGCCTCACTGGGACATTTGGTTGTGCAGCTATCTATAAGCCATTTAAGTCCCAAGAGCCTTGGGCCTTGGAATCAATAAGGGAAATTGCCTACGTAATTTGAGGGTCTTCTATGTGGAAGATCTGCTTACATATAACCCGTTTACTTCTATTCCCTGTCCTTAGCCCGGCTTCCCTGCCAGAGAAAATGGAGCAAAATTTGTGTGCCAACGCTGTCGTGAGAGAAGCAAGAATAGGAGAGAGGAGAGTGCAAAGTCAAGTAGATTTGGTTGTGTAGAACTTTGCTCCGAGATGAAGGATCCTGGAGGGAAACACGTCAAAACCCTGGAGGTTCTAAAAGGAAAGTTTGTCAAGAGACAGCCCGAGCCAGGCAAGGTGGGTGCACGACTTCCATCCACTCAGGAGGCAGAAGCAGGTGGACCTTTTTGAGTTCAAGGGCATCTTGCTCTACATAGTGAGTCCCAGGCCAACCATAGCCACATAGTGAGACCCACATCTCAAACGAAACAAAACAAAAACCACCACTGGCAACAAACAGGTGGCTCAGCAGATAAAAGTGCTCGCCAGCAACCTAACCTCCTGAGTTTGGTTCCTATGTGGAAGGACCCTAATGGAGGAGTTCCTGTATGTTGCTCACTCTTACACATGTGCTCATGGCAACAAGACAAGCTCTTCTCTTTTCTGCCTGAGCGGTCCTTTGAGCCAGTCATGAGGGAGGTAGAGGGAATAAAAGCAACTAAAATCAGAGAATGTCTAGTCTCCATGTGCAGGAAGGTAAATTACAGCCCCGAGTGTGAAACGGGTGTTTTATCTGGTGATGAAGAAGACGCAGAAACTCGCAGGAAATTGCAGGAGCCTCCCCCCCCGCCACACAGATAACTCGGCCGCTCCCTCCCTCTTCCTGGTATTTGTGATCCTTCCACAGAGCATCCCACTGACTTGTGAGAGTACAGGAACTCCAATAAGTTGTCTTTGTTTTGCTTTTGTTTTTGTTTTTGCTTGTTTTTCAAGACAGGGTTTATCTCTGGCTGTCCTGGAGCTCACTCTGTAGACCAGGTTGGCCTTGAACCCAGAGAGCCACCTGTCCCTGCCTCCTGAGTGCTGGGATTAAAGGCATGCGCTGCCACTACCTGGTCCTTTAAGTTCTTTTTTGACCCCCACAGTTGTGCCATGGCACATGTAAATCTACATTCATAATAAATATAATAAAAATACCTTCAAAGGTCTTCACTTACCAGGAAAGTGGGACAGAGGGGAGGACATCCTGTTGGGACTTTAGGCGAGAGAAGCATGGGAGAATGGGGAAATAGAAGGATCCAGAGGGTACTAGAAACCTACAAGAAGAACATTATGAAGGGCAGATCTGGACCCAGGGGTCCTGCTCAAACTATGGCACCAGCCAAGGACAATATGTGCAGTAAACTTTGAACCCCTACCCAGATCTAGCCAATGGACAGGACATTTTCCACAGTTGAGTGGAGGGTTGGGACTGACTTTCACACAAACTCTGGTGCCCTGTATTTGACCACGTCCCCTGAATGGGGCGGCCTGGTGGCACTCAGAGGAAGGATAGCAGGCTACCAAGAAGAGACTTGATACCCTATGAGCATATACAGGGGGAGGAGGTCCCCTCAGCACAGTCATAGGGAGGGGAGTAAGGGGAAATGGGAGGGAGGGAGGAATGGGAGGATACAAGGGATGGGATAACAATGTAGATGTAATATGAATAAATTAATAAAAATATATTTTAAATACCTTTAAAGAAAAAGCCTCAAGTAAACAATTCACAAGTCTAAGAAAGACCCTGAAACTGATCAGGTTCACAATCCTCCTGCCTCCCAAGGTTCTGGAAGCAGCAAGGACCGCAAAAGAGACAGAGACCAGTCAAGTCTCCTGGAAGACCCTCAAATCAGTTGAGCTACCTAGAGGAAGCTTTTGGGGGGCGGCTAATGTAAGAAACACCTCACCCACACTCTTGTAATAACTGCAATAAACTCATAGGTTTGCCAAGTTGAACTTTGGTGATATTATCACTGGGTCTGTCATTAGTTTCCCTGTCTAGCACGAGAAGACGTTGGCACGTGTCTCCCCAGGGTCACGCAACAGCCCATAGCCAGTTAGGTATCACTTATAATCACTTCTAGTTATCCTTGCAGTGAAGTGTCTGCCAGGTAAGCCTTATGGAGCCTCTGCCCCAGCACAGTCCTTTGGAGAAGAGGCAGGAGCTGGAAACCCACATTCTAGTGAGGTTTTCAGAAGGTTCTGTTCACAGCCAAGTTCAAACACCATTCTGGGGAACAGAAAGTGCTCTGAACCACTGAGCCATCTCTCGCTGCCCCACCCCACAGTTTTTCTTTTGAGACAGTTTATTCTTTTTTTTTTTTTTTTTTTTTGGTTTTTCCAAGACCGAGTTTTGCTGTGTAGCCTCAGCTGTCCTGGACTCACTTAAAAAAAAAGTTTATTTAATTTTAATTTGTGTACATTGGTGTGGGGGTGTCAGATCTTGGAGTTGCGGATAGTTGTGAGCTGCCATGTGGGTGCTGGGAATCGACCCCTGGTCCTTTGGAAGAGCAGGCAGTGCTCTTAACTACTGAGCCATCTCCCCAGCCCCCTGGACTCACTTTGTAGACTGACAGTCTGTATCTTATGAACCAGGCTAGGCCTGGCTATTTTTTGTGTCAGTTCTGGGAATCAAATGCAAGTCCTCATGCTTGCAAAAACAGAAAGAACCATCTCTCCAGTCCTTGCTACAGCGTTGGGCTCACAGGTCAGTGGATTCTCTGTGGAAGGAGAGGGGATGACTGGGTTATCTGTGTGTGGAGGAGGGGGACTCCTGCAATTTCCCATGACTTCCCACATCTTCTTCATCACCGGAGAAAACACCCTTTTCACACTCATGGCCGCAATTTACCTTCCTGCACATGGAGACTGGACATTTGTGTCTGACTCTGGCTGTTTTCATTCTCTCTACTGCGCTCATGATTGGTTCAAAAGGCGTGAAGAAGGAAAGGGAAGAGACCTCGGTGGTGTCAGCAAATATTCCTGAAACGACTAGTGCCTTTTTGCAAGGCTGGTAGACTGATTAAACCTTCAAGGATGTGGAGAATTCGAAATATCACAAGCCTAGCGCTGAATAATCTAGGGCCTTTTTTGGCCCCTTTAGTAACCATTTATTGCCCTCCTGTATGTGACTGAACATCCCGTGACCATTAGGTGAATCCTTTGAAAAGTACAAACAGAACCTCAGTTTTGTCATCAGATTCCATCAAATTCCCCTTTACCTTGCCTGACTACCTGATGCCGCCACCCACACATTTTATAAGTACCCCTTGATTTATGGCTTTCTCTGTTTTGTTACTATGAACCGTCACCAAGGTGTTACCCTGATGGAGCCCAATGGAATTTGGGCTCACCTGAGTCTATGTTCATGGGCCAACAGAATTAATTTTGGGCTCCAGAATAGACTATGTCTTGTTCCCATTGTGAGAGTTGTGGTTTAACACTGATATTGGCAAGGTGAAACCTAAGAGGGAATACAAGGAACATCAGGGGAGCAGAGATACCAAACCAGGGTGAGCGGTTAGTAGCTAGAAATATAAGTGAAGAAATGTCAAGCAAAGAAAAGCAATCCTGGGGCTAGGGAGATGGCTCAGCAGTTAAGAGCACTGGCTGCTCTTCCAAAGGTCCTAAGTTCAATTCCCAGCAACCACATGGTGTCTCACAACCATTTGTAAAGTGATCTGATGCTCTTATACTTAATAAATAAATCTTTTTTTTTTAAAGCAATCCTGTTACATCGAGAGCACACAAGTCATTGCCAAAGATAGAAAAATAGACACAAGGCTGACTTAGAGAGAATTAAAGAAAGTAAAGAAAACAACAAAGTCAGAAAGCTTGAACCTGATGAGCTACATCAGTTAGGATTTTCCTGATGAGACTGGAGGGACCAACCCAGGTGTCTTAAGCACCTTTGTCGCGCTTGCAGTAGACTTTGTATTTCAGCACTCACCATTAGGCAACCTGTAGCCGCAGCTACAGCCGACCTCTTCTGGCCTCCACAGGCACTGCACTCACATTGACAGAAAACACCCAGGAATGAAAACAAAAAGAAAAGTGGTGGGTTTGGTTTGGTTTTGTTTTCCTGATAGCAGAAAATATAAGGTGACTTTACTACTTCAACAGGAAATGGGAGGGGCAGGTTCCCCTGGAGGCGGGCGTTGCAGGCACTCGGGGCCCATTGGATGTAGGCTCTGGCAATCAAACTCCCGTCCTCTGGAAGAGCAAAGCGGTCCATGCTCGCAACCACCGAGCCATCTCTGCAGCTCCCCAGTCACTTCTTGGAGAGTCTAGGACCACTTAGAAACAACTCAGTGCTGGGGTGACTCCCAGCAGGCCGTGTCTCTCTAACTAGGAGGCGCTAAATTATTAGACTAGAAGGAAAACCCAGGAGCCATTTACAGCCCTCGGCAGACCCTCAGGAGAAAACGCCAGTGGAGGTTCTCTTAGTCCGCCTAAGAGTTCCTCCGTCCTGGTAGAGTTTCCAGAATGTGTAGAAGGAAGTTATATCCAGATTGGGGGGCGGGATAGTGATGGCTTCAAGATGAATAATATCTCAGCTATATTTGAACTCTTCTTAAACATAGAAAAAAAAATGCTACAAGAAATAGCATTTAATCCGAGCGTTCCTCTCTGCCAAGTGAGGCCATTTAAGGATCTGCTAAATGTTAAACCTGCTGAGCTCATTTGCCCTATTGGTACAGAGCAGAGTCGATGACGGGGAGACACCACCGAACAGGCCTGGCCGGAACATACAAAGGAGTTATCTTAAGTGAGGGACTGTATAGGCCAGGCATGGTGGCGCACCCCTTTAATCCCAGCACTCGGGAGGCAGAGGCAGGCGGATCACTGTGAGTTCGTGGCTAACCTGGTCTACAAAGCAAGTCCAGGACAGCCAAGGCTACACAAAGAGACCTTGTCTTGGACTGTATTCGGTGGGACTTGGACCACATGGGTATATGTGGGTTACTACCAAAAGGGTTGTTGGTTGAGCAAAGTTTGCTTGGTAGAGTTTATTACATTATTAAACTTAGTTAACTAAAAGTTATTCACTAGGAATGAAAAATAGGATAGAAAACCAGGAAATCTTGAGCATTCTCCTCAAATTCCTTTTAAATGGTATATTCATTTCTTCTTAATTTACTGTGTGACCGCGTGTTCATGCATATTCCACAGTGTATATGTAAAGGTCAGAAGGCACCTTCTCTCCATCTGCTGTGTGGATTCCTGAAATTGAAACCGCTCCAGGAGTGGAATTGTCAGGCTGGGCAACAAGTACATTCACCCACTGACCCATCTCACCAGCGTGTGTGTGTGTGTGTGTGTGTGTGTGTGTGTGTGTGTGTGTGTGTATTTTTGGCTTTTTTAGATAAAGCATTGTGTAGGCTGATAAAGCATTTATCTAGACTGGCCTTGAACTTGCTGTGTAGCCAAGAATAACCCTGAACTTCCGGTCCTCCAGCCTACACATGCCAAGTCTGGGACTGTAGATGTGTACCAGCATGCTCAACTAAATAAATGGGTATTTTTCAATTTAGAAAAGATTAGCTACACAGAAAAAAAAAAAAACACTACAAGTCTCATGTGTTTCCTATGTGTAAATTACATGGTATGCCTCCAGTCTCAGAAATGACGTCAGAAAGACTGAGGTCGACACCTCCTCAGTGGTGAAATGTTGATGTAAGAGAAAGCTCCCGGGCACAGAGAGGGAAGTGAGAATGTGCTCAACATATAATATAAAAGACACAAAATAAGAAGCAGAGGCAGACAGGTCACTGCGAGTTCAGGCCAGCCTGGTCTACAAAGCAAGTTCAGGACAGCCAAGGCTAACACAGAGAGACCCTGTCTCAAGAAATAAAAACAAAAACACAAAATAAGTAGTTCTAGAAGAAGAAGAAGGAGGAGGAGGAGGAGGAGGAGGAGGAGGAGGAGGAGGAGGAGGAGGAGGAGGAGAAGAAGAAGAAGAAGAGAAGAAGAAGAAGAAGAAGAAGAAGAAGAAGAAGAAGAAGAAAAAGACACTCTTTGGCTTCATCTTCTCTATACTCTAGTCCATTTGGTTAAAAATATCCCCTTAAGGGGGCTACAGAGATGACTCTGTGGTTAAGAGCACTGACTGCTTTCCTGAAGACTGGGTTCGATTCCCAGAACCTACATGGTAGCTCTTTCAACTGTCTGTAGCTCCAGTCCTAGGGGATCCGATGCCTTCTTCTGGCCCTCACTGGCACTCTATGTTTACTGTGCACAGACACGCATGCAGGCAAAATACCCACATACATAAAATAAAAATTAAGGTTCCAAAACTGGCATGGGCCATGCAGTGAGCAGTGTGAGGTGAACTGGCCCTGACTCTGGCATCCCTACAGACCTGTAATTTATAAATGAGGAGGAGAGGCTGCATCCAGACCATGCTCAGAGTGCCATGTCCTCTATGATCTCAGAAGCTACGCGGGGCCAAGCCTGATTAGTACTGCAATGGAAGAAATGACTAAGAAAAGCTGAGAACCCAAGGGACTAGTCTGGTTTTTATTTTTGAGACAGGGTCTCACATTGTAATCCAGGATGGCTTGGAAGTCACTCTAATTCTCCTGATATAATATACGAATGCTGGAATTACAGATATTATCTGCCTTGTCTGTCTGTCTGTCTGTCTGTCTGTCTGTCTGTCTCTCTCTCTCTCTCTCTCTCTCTCTCTCTCTCCCTCTCTCCCTCTCTCTCTGTGTATGTGTGTGTGTACATTCATATGAGGGGTATATGCAAACAGTCATTTTTATTTTATTTATGTATTTATTTGGTTTTTTTCGAGACAGGGTCTCTCTGTGTAGCCCTGGCTGTCCCAGACTCACTTTGTAGACCAGGCTGGCCTTGAACTCACAGCGATCTGCCTGCCTTTGTCTCTCAAGGTCTGGGATTAAGGTGTGCACCACCACTGCCTGGTGTCATTTTTATTTATTTTAGCTGTGTATGTGTGCATGTCTCTGTGGGGGCACCCTCAGAGACCAGAAGGAAGCCTAATCCCCTAGATGTGGAGTTACAGGCTTTTTTGATCCTCTCCTTGTAGGTGCTGGGAATCTGAAACAGGAGGATATACTCTTAATTTTTGAGCCATCTCCAGCGTGAGGGGATACATGTTTGTATGTGTGCACGCATGTATGCATGTGGAGGTCAGAGGACAACTTCAGGTGTCGTTTCTCTAGGAGTTTTTTTCCATCTTATTTTTTTGTGACAGAGTCCTCTCACTGGGTTGGAGCTAGCCATATAGGCTAAGCTGGCTGGCCAGAGAGCCCCAGGAATGCTCCTGTCTCCACCTTCCCATCACTGGGACCACACCTAGCTTTTTTTGTTTTTGTTTTTGTTTTTTTTGTTTTTCGAGACGAGGTCTCTCTATGTTAGCCTTGGCTGTCCTAGACTCACTTTGTAGACCAAGCTGGCCTCGAACTCACAGCGATCCGCTTGCCTCTGCCTCCCAAGTGCTGGGATTAAAGGCGTGCAACACCACGCCCGCTATACACCCAGCTTTTTTATGTGGGTTCTGAAGATGAAACACAGGTCCTCATGTCTTCAGCTCAATTTACTGCTGATATATCTCCCCAGTCATGAGTTTTAATATGTAAAATCTCAAATAGGTCACTTTACCTTGTAGAGCGAAGTAATCTTGAGGAACATCTTAGTTAAGGTTTCTATTGCTATGATGAAACACCATGACCAAAAGCAGCTGGGGAGGAAAGACTTATTCAGCTTACACTTCCAGTAACAGTCCATCACTGAAGAAAGTCGGGGCAGGAACTCAAACAGGGGCAGGAACCAGGAGGCAGGAACTGATGCAGAGGGCCATGGAGGGGTGCTGCTTACTGGCTTGCTCCCTATGGCTTGTTCAGCCTGTTTTTTTGTTTGTTGTTTGGTTGTTTGGTTTGGTTTTTGTTTTTTCAGACAGGGTCTCTCTGTGTAGCCCTCGCTGTCCTGGATTCACTTTGTAAACCAAGCTGGCCTCGAACTCACATCATCCACCTCCCTCTGCCTCCCAAGTGCTGGGATTACAGGCACCCAGGACCACCAGCCCAGGTATGGCACCATGTACAATGGGCTCAGACTAGGCCCTTCCTTATGTATCACTAATTAAGCAAATGCCTTACAGTCTTCCTGCAGCTGTACCTTATGGAGGCATTTTCTTTACTGAGGCTCCTCCCTCCCAGATGACCCCAGCCCATGTCTATCCAGCACAAGCAAGAAGAACAAAAACTGAAGAACTGAAGACATCACACTTGCCGATTTTAACAGGTCACATAAGGGGGCAAGAGGGACGTCTCACTCACTAAAGTGCCTGCTACATACGCAGGAGGAGTTGAGTTCAGATCCCCCAAAGCCACAGAAAAAGCCAGCCATGTACCTCCAGGACAGGGAACATGGAGACAGGAGGATCCCTGGAGCTCTCTGGCCAAACAGGGAGTGTTGGGTTCACTGAGAGACCCTGTCTACAGAGATAATGAGGAGAGGGATGAGGAAGACAGTTCTGTTGACTTCTGACCTACATACGTATGCACTTTGCACACACTCACACCCTTGTACACACATGTGCATATACACATTCATTATGTGTACTCTCAGTTGCACATACAGTAACACAAGGCAGTGAACTACTAGCATAAAAACAGACAACTGGACTGACAGGACAGAATCGAGAGCCGAAAAGACACACTCAATCATCTCAGGCCAACTGATCTCCAACAAGAATGCCAAAAAAGATACAGTGAAGAACAGTAATTTGCTTAGTAGCTACCATCGGGGAAAGGATGGTACCCCACGCAATAAAGAATACAACTGCGCCGGGCGTGGTGGTGCACGCCTTTAATCCCAGCACTTGGGAGGCAGAGGCAGGCAGATCGCTGTGAGTTCGAGGGCCAGCCTGGTCTACAAAAGGGAGTCCAGGACAGCCAAGGCTTACACAGAGAGACCCTATCTCGAAAAACAAACAAACAAACAACAACAAAAAAACAAAACAAAAAGAATGCAACTACAACCTTAGTTCACAATATATACAAAACCCTAATCAAAACAAATGGCAGGCTTACTTTAAGACCTGAAACATTCAACTGCTAGAGAGCAATGTGAGTGAAGAGCTTCTCGTCATAGGTCTGGGTGACATTTTGACAGGCAACAAACAGAAGGACATCACTCAAACTGGGGATGTAACTAACGGACCATTTGAGAGGTCGTGGGTTCAATCCCCAGTATTGAAAAGAAAGGAGGAAGGGAGCCAGGGGTTGGTGGCGCATGCCTTTAATCCCAGCACTTGGGAGGCAGAGGCAGGTGGATCTCCGTGAATTTCAGGCCAGCCTGGACTACAGAGGGAGTTTCAGGACAGCCAGAGCTGTTACATAGAGAAACCTTGTCTCTGAAAAAAAGAAAAGAAAAGAAAGAAAGCAGGAAGGTAAGAAACAGGGAAGGTAACAATAAAAAGGCAAACTTGACGAAAAGATATCTTCAAATCAGATATCTAGCAAGGTATTAAACCTCAAAATATATTAGAAACTAATAATTTCAGTAACAACAATAAAAAATAGCTGGGAACAGCAAAGTATAAGCCTTAAACACCACACTCTTCAGATTCTTCCCTATAAATGTGGACTATAAAATCACCTTCATCTCAGGTACACCTGGTGAGTCAGCCAGGAGTGGTGGCACGGGCCTTTAATCCCAGCACTCGGGAGGCAGAGGCAGGTGGATCTCTGTGAGTTTCCAAGCCAGCCGGGTCTATAAAGTAACTCCAGAACGGCCAAAGCTACACAGAGAAACTCTGTCTCGAAAAAACAAAAACAAAATAAAACAAAAGCTGCCGAAGACCGGCAGCTGTGTCCTTCAAATTGAAACATTCCCTTAAAGGCTTAAGAAGTAAACAGAATTTACAAGTCTCAGAAAGTTCCTGAAATTTACAAGATTCAAGGTGCCGAGGCCTCCCACACACAAGTAGTAACAATTGCTGAGAAGACCAGCTGTTGCCGGCAAGTTCTGTAGGAAGCTCTGGGACGAGGCACTTGAGAATTCTCAGCCATGCTGAGAGGGAGGCACTTGAGAGTTCTCAGCCATGCTGAGAGGATCGGCTTCTCTGTGACACAGCTGCCTTTGAGTCACATCTCCCACCCCCTGCCACTCTCGTGACTAATCCCTCATCCTTACTAAAGCAATAGCTGAGAGTTTACATCTTGAGCCGCAATCACAGGCAGAGAGAGCTAATTGGGAATACCCAGTGCGTTTGAATCCTCAAGTCCACCCCAGTGACACACATCTCTCAACAAAGCAATGCCTCCTAATGCTTCTCAAGTAGTCCCATCAGTCTCCTGGGTGATGGGTCACAAGTCCCTTGACAATGTCAAAGTTATAATGGATGACCTTAGCTGGGGGTGGGGGAGGGGGGAGGGGTTGGGAGTGGGGGGTGGGGGCTTGGGGGATGGGGGAGTTTGGAGGATGGGGGAGAGAGGGAGTGAAGGTAGGGGTGGGGGTGGGGCTGAACAGTTGGTGGGGCAGGAGGCATTGCTGGCACTCTTGAGTGACTGGTCATACTTCTGGTTCGTACCCATCACAAACATGAGGACAGCGGCTGAAGAAGCAGAGACAGTGACCTTTTTGATTCCACCCTGTCTTCTCCAAGGTCGTGAAGACCCCAGCATACTCCACAACATAGTCATTCCTAGCGCCGTTCCATTGAATGTTGGTGGGATCTCATTCCTGGAAGAGGATGCTGGCCTTCCCGCAGACGACAGTTTCCTACCCTCAGTTTTCCACTGTGCTGGGGGCAGGAGAGTGTGGGCTTCTGGAGCGAAGCGTGCTCATCAGTCTTCTAGTGGCTGTAACAGAACTCCTGACAAGAGCAAACTAAGGGAGGAAGGGCTTGCTTTGGTTCACGATTTGATAGCATACAGACACTCCATGGCGGTGGGGAGGGCATGGAGGCAGAAGTGTGAGATGGCTGCCTAGGGTGCCACTGCGGTGAAGAATCAGAGGGAGTCAGCTCAGCAGGTTGGGTACCAGCCTGACCACCTGAATTCAAGCCCCAGAACCCACATAAAGGTGGAGAGAAGAGAGTCAGTCCATAGCTTTGTCCTCTGATCTCCACACATATGCCACGGCGTGAGCATGCCCACATGCATCGCGCACGATGCACGCGCGTGCGCGCGCACACACACACACACACACACACTTTTAAAATAAAATAAATAAAACAGAAGCATAAAAAGTGGATTCTGGTTTCCAATCTTTGTCCTTTTTATTTAGTCCAGAGCCCTAGCCCAGGAAATAGTATTGCGCACACTCCTGGTGGGTCTTCCTCCCTGTCTCCTAACCAGGCAGCTTGGAGAGGTGGCTCAGCAGTTGTGAGTACATGCTGTTTCTTGCAGAGGACCTGGGTTTGGTTCCCAGCACTTACGGGCAGCCTGCAACCATCTGTAACTCCAATTTCCAGGGTGATCTGGGACCTTCCTCAGGCCTGTGATATTATCAGGCATACACACAAGCAGGAAAACACCCATACACATAAGTAAAAACAAGTAAATAGTCAATTTAAAAAAAGAAAAACAACTGCCAGACCATGTGGCGCATGCCTTTAATACCAGCACTCTGGAGGCAGAGGTAGGTGCATCTCTGTGAGTTTGAGGCCAGCTTGGTCTACAAAGCAAGTCCAGGACAGCCAAGGCTAACAAAGAGAGACCATGACTCAAGAAAAAAAAAAAAGAAGAAAGAGAAGAAAGAAAGAAAGAAAGAAAAGAAGAAAACGAAGAACACTGCCAAGCAATGTGGCACATGCCTTAATCCCAGCATTCAAGAGGCAGAGGCAGGTGGATCACTATGATTGATTTGAGGACAGCCTGGTCTCAAAGGGTCCAGGACAGCCAAACAGCCAAGGCTAACAGAGAAACCCTGTCTCAAAAAAAAAAAAAAAAAAAAGAAGAAGAAGAAGAAGAGAAAGAAAGAAAGAAAGAAAGACACTTCTCTGGAGACAATCTGCTAGACAGGCCCAAAGGTGTGTCTCCTGGTGACTCCAAGTTTCAAGTTGATGATGACCACGAACCAGCACAATAAATAACAGGGTCACTTCCTTTATCCCTTTCTTCTCTTCCTCCTTACTTATCTGTCTCCTAAAGCCAGACCCCTGCTGCGAGGACACCAGGCACCCTCACAGCAACAGCAGACACCCTTGGATGCCCCAGCCTTCTTGGAAACAGCTGTGCTCAGCCTCCTTCTTCAGGAGGACACGTCACTCTCTCAAAGGCTGGATCAGTACTTGCTGGGCCTTGTGCAGATTAGACTTCTGGTTTTCTGTTTGTTTGAGAGAAAGTCAAACGTAGTAGCCTTGGCTGGTTTAGAACTCGCTCTGTAAGCCAAGTTTCGTCGCAAGTTTTGCCAAGCCTCCTGCCTCAGTCTTCCAAGTGCTGGAGGTACAAGCCACCACACCTGGCTCCCATACATTTGTTTAGACTACATCTTTCCATCCACCTCCATGCTGAATGGCTTTTTAATTGACCTTCAGGAAAAAAAGTATCCTTTTCTCAAATTTTGCCTTGCACATTTTATTATCAGATTTTCTTGTTTGGTTGGTTGGTTTGGTTTATGAGACAGGGTTTTCCTGTGTTGCCTTGGCTGTCCTGGACTCACTTTGTAGACCAGGCTGGCCTTGAACTCACATCGATCCGTCTGCTTCTACCTCTCCAGTGCTGGGTAAAGGCTGCACCACCACACCTGGCACTAGATTTTGAAAGTGTATGAAGTAAAGATCTTTTGGGGCTGGCAAGATGACCCAATGGGTAAAGGTGCTTGCTACCTGTCATGGTTTGAGTGAGATGCCCTCCATAAGTCTCAGACATTTGAATACTTGGTTCCTAGTTGGTGGCTATTTGGGAGGATTGGGAGGTGTGGCCTTGTTAGAGCAGTTTTGTCACCGGGGACAGGCTTATGGTTTCAAAAGCCTCCCTACATTCACTATGCCCAGTGTGCTCTCTCTGTTTATGGGACAGATGTGAGCCCTCAGCCATTGCCTCTTCCCATGATGGTGTCGGACTCCCATCCCTCTGAAACTGGAGGCTCTGAGAAAACCCGTCCCTCTGTAAGTTGCCTTGGTCAGTGTTTTATCACAGCAATAGAAAGTAACTAAAGACACCACAAACCTGACAACCTGAGCTCAGTCTCGGGAACCCATATAATGGAAGGAGAGAGCAAGTGGTCCTCCGACGTGTACATCATAGAATGTGTATGTACGCATGCACACACAGAAACACAAACACCCACATACACACAACCACATACACACACACACACACACACCCACACACACAAAGAATTATAAGAATGAGGGATTGAGAAAGATTGTTTTGTTTTTCTTTTTTGGCAGTGTCTCTCTGTGTATAGCCTTGGCTGTTCCTGGACCTCACTTTGTAGACCAGCATGGCTTTGAACTCACAGCGATCCACCTGCCTCTGCCTCCTGAGTGCTGGGATTAAAGTGTGTGCGACCACGCCCAGCTTGGAGAGAGAATTAATCAAGACCAAAGAAATGAAAGTGGGAAGGTACCAGGCATAATTCCATGTATAGATGGTTCAGAATAGAAAACCGGGGGGTGGGGGGGGGCATGGCAAAAGCCCCAAGTCCGCTGCCCAGATCACATGGCATAGCACATGGCTTTTAACTCTGGCTCCAGGGAACCAGGTGCTCTCTGCTGGACTCCTCAGACCCCAATGTGCACATGCATATATCCACATGGAAGCACATAATTCAAAATGACTATTTTTATAAAGAGTATGGAAAACTAATCATTATGACAGAGTTGGAAAGAGATTACTTGAAGAGGTGTCTAATGGCTGGAAGGGACACGAGGAACTTCTGGGAGCATAGATGCTTTCTGTCTTGCTTTGGAGGGAAAGTCAAACAACCCATACACTAAACATTTGCTTTTATCCTGTATATGAAATTACAGCTCCTTAAACATGTGTGGGGAGATCCTGCTGCTGGCTGCGCCTCCATCCAAATAAGCACCTAGGCCACTGTCAAATGCAGAACCCAGGACTTCTGGTCCCTCTGCCCAAGTAAAGCTCATCAGCTCTGTGTGTCCTTTATAGGACGGCTTCTGTGCAGCTCAGTGGTAGAGCACTCAGCCTGTATGTGAAGACTTGGGTGAGGAAGAAGATACTAGGTTCCTGGGACTGTGAACTTCCTCTTTTCCTTCTGCCACATGGTACGGGGGGGGGTCCTCACACATCTTCAATCGCAGCCATTGGGAGCCTTAGGCAGGCAGGTCTCTGTGAGTTTGAAACCAGCCTGGTCTATATAGTAAGTTCTAGGCAAGCCAAGTCTACAAGGTAAGACCCTATCTCAAAACAAAACAAAACAAAACAAAGCAACAAAAGCCTGTCTTACCTATACAGTTTGACCTTTCCTGAGACATCTGACTACTTAGTGAGTGGTAAGGTCCAGATGCCTGAGCTAGCTTTGAAAAGATCTCACATGGGGGTGGGCAAAGGAGCATGCTGACAAGCCTGACTACATGAGTTCAATTCCCAGGACCCACAAGGTACAAAGAAGGAAGTGACCAGAAAGTTTGTCCTCTGCGCTCCAACCACGTGTTGTGGCATGCACATGAAAAATACATGTAATAAAAATTCATTTAAAATTAAAGGCCCTCCATGGCCCTAAGCTTGTGCAGCTCCGCAGTTGAACCCAGCTTCTCCTTTCTAGCCCCTTCTAGCCCTATTCTCCAGCCATGGAGGGCTTTCTCCAGAACCTTGAACTGAACCTCTTATTCTTTGTCTGACTTCATACACACTGTTTCTTTTGCCTCCCACATTCCCCTTTTCATAGGGTCACTTTTACCAATTCCGTGTCAGTCCCGTGGGGATTCACGCCAGAGCATCCTATCTGGTAACTGCTTCCCGCCTTCTCCTCAAACGTGCCTCAGACCATCCTGTTCCATCACCCTCACAGGCATCACACATTTTATATAATATGTCAATGAGCTGGATGAAATAGTAAGTACTCAAGAGATAGTTTGATGGATGGATCAAGGGATGGAGGAGAGAAAACTGGAAGATGGTCACACATACCTTTAATTG
Organism: Acomys russatus; assembly: GCF_903995435.1. Taxonomy (NCBI): domain Eukaryota; kingdom Metazoa; phylum Chordata; class Mammalia; order Rodentia; family Muridae; genus Acomys; species Acomys russatus. Next base: position 39,787 of record NW_026131668.1, read on the forward strand.
GGAGGCAAAGGCGGGTGGATCTCTGTGAATTTAAGGCCAGCTTGGTCTACATTTTGTTTCCAGGACAGCTAAGGATACATAATGAGACCCTGTCTCAAACAACAACAACAACGAAGGTGCCAGAAAAGACAGAACACTAAGCTATTCTTTTTGTAAAAGGTTTATTTTATATACAAATACATATAATATACATGCATGCATGTATACATACATGCATGTATGTATGTGCAGTGTTCATAAATCCAGGAGAAGTTGATGGACATCCTACAGCTAGAGTTAAAGAGGGTTGTGGGGTGCCTAACGTGGATGCCGGAAACTGAACTCTTGACCTCTACAAAAGCAGCGAGTGCTCTTAACTGCTAGGTCGTCTTTCCAGCCCCCAACCACCTTTTCTTAGCTTGATAAATTGTTTCTCACATTGTGTCTAGTTTTTTTGCCCTTGCTATGTCAAGTACATGATATAGCAACTCTTTTTGTTGTTGTTGTTGTTTTTATGGTCACTCTTTTGTGGTAGTATCTCATGTAACTAAGGCTGGCCTAGAATTCCCAATGTAGCCAAAGCCATCCTGGAACTAACCTTCCTGCTTCCGTGCCCTACAGGCTAAAATTACAGGTATGGGCCACCTCACCTGGTATGTGCGGTGGGCCAAAGCCAGGGCTTTATACATGTCAGGTAAGCACTCTACACACCTTGCCACGTGATGCCGGCAGGGTCTCACTATGTAGTCCTGACTGGACTGGCTGAGTCTTGAGGGCTAGCATTACAGACTTGTTTAGCGCTGACATTATTACAGCCTTAAATTCTAACTATTTTCCAATTCTTACTCTTCATTGTGAGTGTGCGTAGGAAGAACAGACTCTGAGTCCCCATTTCATTGGTCAGGAAGCATGGGAAAGGCTGGCCACATGTTCAAGGCCACATGTTCAATGTCACAGAGCAAATGAGTGGGAGAGGGAGCAGGGTTAACTCACTTCCCCCTGGCTCCCAGCTTGATCTCTTTACTCCTTCATTGGGTGGCTCTACCTCCCTGCAGACTATGTATCCCTAACAAACGTAGGGGTCACTGGTTCAGCCTTTGTGGGAGCTGCTGTTTGAAATCCTATTGGAGTTTCTTCTCCCTAGCTACCCTGTTCCAGAAACCCACTGCAGAGCATTGAGCAAACCTACCTTGTTCTCTGGCCCTGCTTACTGCTGCCTGGGAGGTGACCACAGGCCTTCTTCTTGTGCCTTGACTGAGCAGAAGTTCCTGCTGGTGCGTGGCATGAATCTGGGGGACCCACTGGCTGCCAAGCCAAATGTAGCTCCAGATTTTCTAGGAAACAAATAAGTTGTTTTGAAACTCTGGATGGCAGGAATTTCTAATTAGGGATTTTTATTTTGGGCAGTGTTCCTTGGAGCCGGTGTGCAGATGGAGGAGGTGGCTTGCTCCAGGGGCATGTGAAACAAAGCGAACTACTGATCAGCCCTGGGGGGAATGAGAAGGCGCCAGGGCCTGCGGTGGCCCAGCTCTTGTCTTCAGTGGCTGAGGCTGAGGCCTCTTGGAAGGCTTCCTGGTTCACAGTGGTACCCTCTTCTCTCCTAGAATGGCTCTGAAAACAAGTGCAAGCCATTAGTGATGCTGTCAGCCGTGTGCTACCCTGCCCAGCAGCCAGAACATTACCTTAGGAAGCAGGGCAGGCCTTCGTTCCCTGCCTGGGACTCCTCTGCCTGGTGCCTCAGAAGGAGCCTTCTTTGCCTCAGCAGGAGAGGGGAGTACAGGGATCATGGCCAAGTTTTTAGTCACCAGTGAGAGCAGCAAGGAAGACCAGAGAACATTCTAGAAACTCCCTGCGTCTTGACTCGGCTTTGGCCCAGATGCCCTCATTTTTGTTAATCAAATAACAAGTTAAGTAGTTATTTGTTCAAGGTCATGGAATAAGCAAAAAGTAGACCTGGGCTGAACCCACTGTCCCTGACTCCTAGGCAAAAGGTCTTAGCTCCTCCCTTGGATCTCTGTGTCCCCTACACTAAAGCTGTACATTCCTTTCCCCGACCCCAGACTCACCCAGGCTGTGTTTCTGTTCTTCACAGCTAGAAGCCTAGCTTGGCGGTGGACAGGGCTCAGGGATGCGGACAGAATGTCCAGACTCCAGGTTCACGGACTCATCTGTGGGTTGAGTATCTGGCGTCTGAAGTGTCACACTGAGAGTCCTAACACAATGGCCAAGATGTCAAAGAGGAAAACTAGCAAAAGCGGAGGCAAGAGAGTTCTAGGGGTGGCTCAGTCAGCAAAGTATATGTCATGTGAGCTTGAGGATCTAAGTGCGAGGCCAGCTGGGGCTACCTGAAACCCGAACTTAAAAAAAAAAAAAAAAAAAAAAAAAAAAAAAAAAAAATATATATATATATATATATATATATATATATATATATATATTACACACACACACACATATATATATATATGAGAGAGGAAGGAAGGTGAAAAGGCAGGAGGGCACCAAGAAAGAAGAAAGAGTTGAGGGACAGGGGGTAGGGCTTGACTGTGACATCTCAGTTCTGTTCTCGAACTCCAGACCTGCCACTCCACTCCAGCGGCTTCCTTTTTGTTGTTGTTGTTGTTGTTTTCATTTTTGTTTGTTTGTTTGTTTGTTTTGTTTCGTTTTCCAAGACAGGGTCTCTCTGTGTAGCCTTGGCTGTCCTGGACTCGCTTTGTAGACCAGGCTGGCCTCGAACTCCCAGCGATCCATCTGCCTCTGCCTCCCGAGTGCTGGGATTAAAGGCATGTGCTGTCACTGCTGCTGCCACCACCACCACCGCCTGGTTCAGCAGCTTCCTTTTTGCCTGTTCAACCCATGAACTGAAAATCCATTCTTAACATCATCAGCTAACAAATCCAGGGCTGACAAGATGGCTTAGTAGGTAAAAACGCCTGCCACCAAGCCTGACTATCAGAGTTCAAGCCCCAGAGGACCCAGACTTGATTCCTAGCACCCACATGGCAGCTCACACCATTGTAAGTCCAGTTCAGGGAACCTGACTCCTTCCTCTATGTGAGACCCTCAGGAGATCACAGGCTCTCCAAGTGCTCCAATTTCATTTCTGATAAAATATCCTTGTAAAAACAAATTAAGGAGCTGAGTGTGGTGGCACACACCTTTAATCCCAACACTCGGGACTGCTGTGAGTTCAAGGCCAGCCTGGTCTACAAAGAGATTCCAGGTCAGCCAGGATAACACAGAGAAACCCTGTCTCAAAAAAAAAAAAAAAAAAAAAAAGTTAAGGAAGAAAATGTTTTTTAGCTCACAATTGAAGTTACAGTTCATCACTACAGGGAAGTCATAGCATCACATACTCACACAAAAGTTGTACACAGACATCTGCAGGCAAAACACCCAGACACATAAATAAAAATAAACACACTTTAAAAATAAGCTCTTGAAAAACCAAAAACCAAATAAAATAAGCCACCTGGTGGTGGTAGTTCATGCCTTTAATCCCAGCACTCAAGAGCAGAGGCAGGCAGGTCTCTGTGAATTCAAGGCAAGTCTGGTCTATAGAGCAAGTTCCAGGACAGCTGGGGCGACACAGAGAAACCCTATCTCAAAACAAAACAAAACAAATAAATAAGCTGAGTATGGTGGTACCTGTTGAGAGTTCCAGATCAGTCATGGCTGTGTAGAAAGTCCCTGTCTCCAAATAAATGAGTAAGTAAAAAAAACACATAAGAAATCCAAATTCATTGCTGGCCTCAAAGGTAGACCAAGCTTAGATGCAAAGGGACGGTGCAAGGCTGACTCCAAATCCCAGGGTTGGAGCAGGGTCATTAGGTCCACCCTTGCCTCTGATCCACCTACAATCCAGTCTTCTGGATTATCTATCTCTTAGCTCTGTCCAATGTTTACTTTGGGGGTTGGGGGGGGAGAGAGGCTGCTGTGAGTTTTCTTAGAGACACAAATAAGCCAGGTACAGAGACGGCACCGACAGACCAAAGAATGGTTCTTTCCAAGGCCAGTTTGGGTTTGATTACAGGAATATAAGCAACTCAAAGGCAGCTAAACCATTAGGAAGCGTCAACCCAGGCAACTATTTGGGAAAGGAGAGGCCTCATAAAGACCATAGTGTTGTAGTTAGCTTTCATTTTCAACTCGATTCAATCTAGAATTACTCAGGAAGTCGACACAAGGGGTTGCCTTCATTAAACCAGCCTTTGGGAGACTACTTTGATTATATTACCTGAAAGGGAACACCTAGTCCTCTGTGAACGGCACCATCCCCTAGGCATGGGGTCTTAGGCTGTGTAAGAACAGAGGAAGCCAGCTAGGCACTGGAGGAGGCACGGGCTCACTAACTTCCTCTCTGCTGTTCACTAACAATGGGACTAGTTCCTACTGTCTGTAATTTCCCTGCTATGAAGGACCTGGAATTTTGAGCTAACATAAATCCTTCCCCCTTGCCACCCCCTCCCCCGCCCCAACTTGTTTTTGTCAGAGTATTTTATCCCGGCAACAGAAATGGAAGCGAGACACTTGGGAAGGCTCTGGTCTCTTGGGAGTCTCGTGTGGTTGCCACTGCCATGATGTTTCAACTGTGGCGGGTCCAACCTGGAGGAGACAGATGCACTAGAGGATGCGGTGCGGAAGTCAGGAGAAAGGATGACCTCCCTCACGGCGGGGGAGTAGCTTCTAGGACGCCATCTTGTTTTTCTCCTCTCCGCATCCCCCATCAGCCAAAATAGAACAAAACTAAAGAGGGTGCAGAACTGCACCCCCACCCACCATTCCAGTCTAGTTCTTAGCCCAGTGACATCAGCGAGCTCCACACAGAGTCCACTGTGCCGGCAAAAGGATGCTTCCAATCATGTGCCTGGGCGATGGGAAAAGACACGCCAAGGACCAGCACAGAGGTGCCCATTCTTATTGATAATGTTCACAATGTAACTGTGATGCCTCAGTCAGCTTGCCAGCTGGCTCCCCCATGCCTCTGCTTGACCTAGAAACCGAAGCCATGTTTTCCGATGAAGGCTTGGCAGTATTCGTAATATTAAATTGCTACCTTTGCCCTAGCCACCAATTACTAACCTTGTAAGATTGGGGAAACTAACAGCTTCATGCCTCAGTTCCCTCACCTATAAAATAAAGGTGATAATAGTATCCACGAGCTTATAGAAGTAAACGATGCCTGGCAATGGTGCCCATAGTAAGTGGTACATAAACACTAGCTAGCATGCTAATGTGTTACTATTCCACCGATATACCAAATATAAACAAGACACTCGAGGCAGGTGGATTCCTTTTTATCAATTTTTCAGATAGGTTTTCTGTAGCTGGTTTGCTGCTCTGTGGGTTCTTCTTTTTCTCACTCCTTATTGCCCCCACCCCGCCCCAGTTTCTTTTTTTTTTTTCTTTTCCTTTTTTTTTTTCAAGACAAGGTTTCTCTGTGTAGCCTTGGCTGTCCTGGACTCGTTTTGTAGTTTTGTAGACCAGGCTGGCCCCAAACTCACATCAATCCACCCGTCTCTGCCTCCCAAGTGCTGAGATTAAAAGCGTGTGTGCACCCCAGTTTCACCTCCTAACACTAGATAGGAGAGAAACAAGGATAGAGAGGAGAGAGTAATTAGGAAAATCCCTGAATCAATTTTCTAACAAGCTGCAACCAACCTCCCTAACCGACGACCAACCACCTGCCTAATCCGTTTTGTTTTTGGCACAGGGTCTCACTAGGTAGCCCAGGCTGTCCTTTAACTCACTTTGTAGCCCAGGCTATCCCTGAACTCCCAGTCCCTACCTCTTCTACCTCCTGAGTGCTGGGAGTAATTACAAACATAAGTCACTGTGCCCAGTGATTTTTTTTTTCTTTTTTCCTTTGTTAGTCACCATACAACATACCCAGATTCTTTTAATATTTGGAGTTTAAAACTATAAGTGATGCTAGGAATGCCACACGGTTGTTAGAGTGCCTACAAACAGGCACAGAGCCCTGACAAGGCATGGTGCTGCACGCCTGTAATCCCAGTTCTTTGGAGGCAGAAGTAGGAGAGTTAGGAGCTCAATGCTGTCGTCTGCAACACAGCAAATAAGGCTAGTCTGGGATGTGCGACACCTCAAGCGACACCAACGGCAAAGCCAGAAGCATACATGACAGAAAAAGCACTTGTCCAACATATCATGAGGACCTGGATTTCAGGCCCAGCAGGGGGGGGGGGGCGGAGAGAGAGGAGGGGGAGGGGAGAATGAGAAAGGGGAGGAGGGAGAAGGAATGGAAGGAAAGAAGGAAGGAAAAGAAAAGAGAAAGGAAAGTGACTATTTTTCAGGGAAGAGAGAAAGGACAGAGGATTCTGACAGGGCCCCTCGATCCATGAACAGATGAGACTCTGCCCTAGTGACCGTGGAACCCTGAGGGCTTTGCATGAGTTGAAGGGAAGCTGGGCACACT
>NW_026131669.1:0-47164 GCF_903995435.1 Acomys russatus
CCCACTCTGAATTATGGCTCTCGCTCGACATTCCAGGTGTCTTCCCGCTTGTCTTGCATGGCACATTTGGCTTCTGTATCACAGCAGCCGCGGCAATTGGCCTTCCCTGAGTTCCTTGCCTCAGCTGCGCCCTAGCAGGAACCCTGAAGACATGTTTATACAAGGAAGTTTGAGGAAGTTTCACCTTTGATTGTTATGGCCTCAGCAGAACAGCACAGTGACAGAGCGTAGGGAGTTCATTTCTGCTCCGGGAATGAGAGTCTGTCTGAAACACAAGCAGTTACCCTTCAATGCAGTGAGTAAATTGATGCTGCCTACACAGCTTGCTCTTACAGCATTGCCATGTCCTGCATGATTTGTTATCCTGCGGCATCGAACGGGAAAATGTACCGACTCCAGGACTTCCATCCCTGGAGGTTGAGAGAAGACATGAGCAGATGTGTGGATGATTCAGTGATAGCAAGACCACACGATGTGTGTTTTACTATTAAGCTACAGTGCTGTAGCCGACTGTATACTACAGCCGTGCCATCTCATCCTTGGTACTGAGATGTTCTGAGAACGCAGCATTGGACTGTGGTCCATGCTTTGCCTATTGATCTTCAGATGAGTCTATTTCCTGTCGTGTGGTTGACATAGCAAATTAGGTTGTTTTAAAAAATTAATCTTTCAGGGAACAACAAATATTTTTTAATGTCCCCAATTTGATGCTTCTAAATATGAGGATACTTATTTATTATACAACATGCTGCCAAATTCACAATTTCACGGAGACATTTTGGGAATGAGTGTGGACACATGTGTGAATATCCTGCCCCGATGGGTTGGGGTGTACACCACATGTCTAATGTTGAGGACTGATTGTGAAAAAAAATTACCTTGCAATCACTCTTCTACCTTATTTTTTGGGGCACGGCCCTCACTTAACCATAGAACTTGTTTATGTGACTAATCTTCCTAGTCAGCTATGCTTCATGCGTCATCTTCTGTTTCCATGTGATGATGGATGTATATTACCAAAGTCTTCCTCCTAGACCTGACATTTAGGTGTTCTAAGATATTGCAATGCTACCTCAAGCTGTATGGCATGGTCTTTACTCAATGAGCCAATTATTCTAGTCTGTAGTTATTTTTTATCTTTAAACCTTAGTTATGACTTCACATATCTATGTTAATAATTTTTGGTAATTTTGCTCTATTTGTCTACTGTCTATCTATCTATCTATCTATCTAATCTATCATTCATCAATCTACATCTATCTTCAATCTTCACCATAACTCCAGCAGGAACAGACCCAGAGCCTCTCTTGGGAAATCACATTGCTTATTATTGAGATAAGTGGGAGGGTGGTGGCCTAAGAGTGGATTAGGCTTTCTAACCAATTCATTCAGCTTCTCTGAGTCTGTACTGTGTGTCCTGGTGAACGAGGCATATGGGGTTGAATGATTGACCAGTTATGTTCTTGGCATTTTGGCGAGTTTGCCCGATACGGGTTTTATAGTAGGCTGGCTTGGTGGACTTCCTGTTTGTCACCTTAGCACAATAGGAGGTTGGCCTCACCGAATCCAAAGTTCAAGGTCAACTTATAGTACAAAGCAAGAAACCTGTCTAAAGATAAGCACCTGTGAGGGTGGTGGTGATTGTCTGTTGTGGCCTATGATGAAGATTATAAAGTAGTGAAAGAGGGAGGAGTGTTGTGAAAAGGAACTACCGAGTTCGGGGAGAAGCTGAGGACATAGAATCCTCTCCATGGGGACGACACGCATTGTTGATTGTCAAGCCACAGCGTTATGATCACCATAGAATGGGACAAATGAAGAAGAGTCCACATGGGTTGTGTGGTTTCAAGCTGTGTGGACAGCGGTGGTCTGAGTGATTGGCAGGCCTAGGTGTGCTGGGTCCAGTCTGTGGACGTCTTAAAAGTGTTTGTCATCTAAAGAGTGTGGTTGGGATGTAAGGTTATGGAGAATAGTGCACAGCCAAAGAGACCCTAGAGCCAGCACATGTTTTGAGATGCTTTTGGGTTTAATTTTAAGGTGGTGTAGTGATGTTCAGTGGTTGTGTTTGAAGGCACGTGTCCCCAAGCTTTAAGTTCCAATTCCTGTGTCCCTAGAGCAGGATCAGAGAAAAATATTCATGAGTAGTTGTTCGTCTGAAGTTGCAATGTGGTGCAAGAAGTACACACACACCCACAACCACACACCACACCCCACACACACAACACACACACACACAGTAGAGTAAAACACAGTAATTGTATGTAAAATTTTCATGACTAGATTATGAAGTTTCTTATTAAATCAAAACCTAGAATTTTTTTTATTTCTTAAAATAATCACAGTTTACTGAACTTCCTTATAACTACTGAAGCCATATTTTTAATGGAAGTTGCACAGTCTCACTGCAGAGACCATATAGACAAGACCCCTCGTTACCGTGTCTCCTTTCTTTCCCAGCTGCTTCATTGCCCTTCAGAAAGGTTGCCACTTCAAGATTTCCCTGACGGAAAGTCATATTTATCGTTTGAGACAATGGAGATTTGGTGACAACGTTGACATTTTACAAGGGACAGAAGCCCCCTGAGGGTGTCTTTCGTTTTTGTCAGTGTAGGCACGATATCCCTCAAGGTTCCTCAGGGAACAAAATGATGGTCCATTTGGAAGGGGATCTCCCCGTGGAGTTGCCTGAATGCAGATCTGACTCTGTCCTAGAGTGTTAAATTCTACAGGAAAATCCACACCAAGGGTTCCTTCATCCCTCCTGTGCTATGAAGGGGACATGGCTTGGCTTGTCCAGTCCGTCATATAGTGATGATTGCTCTTTACCTCCTAATGAGACCTTTCTCCGAATGATACTGACTGAGCAGAAAAAATTAAATTACATCACGAGCTGCTGTTGGAGAGATGGCTCATTGGTTAACGTGTTTTTGCTGGCCAGCACTACGGACCAGACAGTGCGTCTCCCGAACACTTGTATCCTGATGAGGGCAGTGTCTTGGTACCTGTAATTTTTATTCTTGGATGGTGGATTCTAGGAGACACGAACGCAGGCTACGCGTACTAATACTAAGCATAGCAGGCATCTTGGGTTTTTATTTTGAGCATCTGCTTCATGTTTTGTAGATGGAAGAGTCAAGGAGGGAAATAACCAGCAGTGACACTGGCCTCACATGCATTGTAACACATTCTCATCATTTCCAATAGATGGCTGTAAAGGAACCTACACATGTTCTACCATTACACTTGTGAAACATGGGGAAAAGCACATCCAGGACTCACGAGTAAATCAGAAGCTGGGCCTGGTGGTGATATTTGAGGGGTTTCCCTTTTCTTGCTGTGTTCCGGACTGCTCTTTGAAGCTGGAAGATAGTGACACACTGAGCTAACTAAAAACTTCCCATCGAAGTTTAATCAGAAGACAACGTTTTACTTCATTCATTAGATTTCCCCAACCACTTGACAAATACCTGAGGAACAGTGTGAAGTGAGGCATGTTTTTTTATTGACTTGTGGTGGATTTAGAGTTTCAAGGTGAGAACGATCCATTGAGTTGAGTGTGTGAGGTTGAGGCAGTACATCATGGGCAGCAGACATGTGTGCTGGAAGAGATTGCCCAACTCATGGTGTCTAGGACCGTGTTAGGTGAGGCTGTGGATAGATAAGATATGTGAGCAAGTTACAGCTTACCAACAAACAATTCCCAAACCCACTTCCTCCAATTAGGCCCCAGTTTTCCTTCCAACATCTACAGTAGTTCCTCTGGTTATGAATCCAGTGAGGAATTAACCCATTGATTAGGTTAGATGCATCAAGACCCAACCATTTTTCAACAAACCACCATCTGGTGACGAGTAGTCCAACACACAAGAGTTTTAGAAATATTTGATGCTCAAACCCTGATGATTATTAACAAAATGATTGGCTGTTTTGAGATAGGCATGCCTATGTGTGTTGTCTGGTGCATAGAATGTCTCAGGTTCTTGTCATATGCTGGTCGAGAAGAGTCCCATCTGATACCACTTTGTTTAACTTTGTTCTGGTGGCATCTCCATCAATGTTGGGCTTAAGTGTTTCAACAATCGGAGTTTCCCTTTCATGTGTTACTCAAAGAACAAAGGACACATGCTAAGTGGTCAGAGGGTTCTTGTGAAAGGCCTTTAATTGGCTTGAACTGGGAGGGATTTCTCATCTGTTCTGTTGTGGCAGAGATCTCAGCATCACACCCTTCCCTCTTCATAACCCTTGCCACATGGTCGAGCTGTTTTAAGAGGAACCGAGTCAGCTGGGGAATGGTGGTGTAATCCTATAAACCCAGCACTGTGAAGGTAGAGGAAGGAAGATTTCCCTGAGTACTTGGCCAACCTGTTCTACAGAGCAAGTTTCAGGATGGGAATGGAGAGGGAGAGGAGAGAGAGAGAAGAGAGAGAGAGAGAGAGAGAGAGAGAAGAGAGAGAGAGAGAGAGAGAGAGAGAGAGAGAGAGAGAGAGAGAGAGAGAGAGAGACGAGAGAGAGAGAGAGAGGACAGAGAGAGACAGGAGAGAGACAGAGAGAGACAGAGAGAGAGAAGAGGCGAGAGAGACAGAGAGAGACAGAGAGGAGAGACAGAGAGGAGAGAGAGAGAGAGAGAGAGAGACGAGAGAGAGACAGGACAGAGAGAGAGAGACAGACAGAGAGAGACAGAGAGAGAGACAGAGAGAGAGACAGAGAGAGAGAGAGAGACAGAGACAGAGACAGAGAGAGACAGAGAGAGAGACAGAGAGACAGAGAGAGAGACAGAGAGACAGGAGACAGAGAGACAGAGAGAGACAGAGAGACAGAGAGAGAGAAGAGAAGAAGAGAGAGGCGAGGAGGCGAGAGGAGGAGTTGAGGGGATCAGTACATACAATTTTCTTATATTGAAGTGTGATGATACATTATTTTTATAGTTTAAGCAAAAACAACAGGGCAGCGAAATGGTAAATCTCAATGGTTTTAGAGAGAAAGGCAGCAGGGAAGAGGAAGAGTGAGAGCCATGTCTTATGAGTTGTACATGCAGCCCAGCAAGCAGCCACAATTCTGTATAAAGACTTCAGAGAAAGAAAGAGAACACAGAGTAACAAGGGAAGCATGTCCAGGCTGTGGAGTCCATGTAAAAGAAAGAAAAAGGGATCAAAAGAAGGTAAGGAAATATGCTGCTTTTCTGAGTCACTGAGGGAAGAAGGCCAACGTGACAGGAAGGCATGTGCTTCCATCATTTACAATTTCTATTTTGCATGTTTGGAAGTTTTGCATGCATTATATTAATATATTATATGTAATGTGTGCCTGTGGTGTGAGAAGAGGGTAGTGGATCATCTGGAATGGAATTACAGTGTGACAGTGTGAGGGACGATGTGGATTCTAGGGATTAAAACATGCTTCTCTTGAAGAGCAAGCAGCCTGTACTCTGTATCTGGGCCATCTCTCTCGCCCCCATACCTCCAATTGATAATGTAGGAGGCACATTTGAAAGACAACACATCACACAGCTTAGGTAAGTTTTTGAAGCCCTTAGGTATGTAAGCTAGGGTTAGCCCTTCCCATTTCACATATAACGATGCCTGTTCCATCTGACATCTCTTGGAGAGACATGTTTCCTGAAAGACATCCATGTAGCAGAATGAGAAGAAAGTATTTTGTTCTGTGTGTGAGGGTGAGTCAAGCATCTGTATCCCTGGAGATTCACTGGTGACACTGTTTTCACTGTTACCAGGTGCCCACCTCAAAACTGCAGTAAAAGCTGCCTTCCAGGTGTTTAGCCAAGTTTCCCGTCCGGGAGCCCCCCACTGCTGTTTTGATTGCAGTCCCTGCCCCGAGGGACAACTTTGCAGACCAAAGAGGTAAGGGCATGTGGAGCTGGAATCTGAGGGGTCCACAAGGCGCTGCGAGCCTCCTCGTGTATTTCTCCATTGTGTTAGTTACTGTTCTCCTGCTGGGAAGGGACACCATGAGCAAGTCTGCTTTTGAGAAAAGCATTGAACTGTGGCCTTACTTAGAGTTTCAGAGGATGAGCCATGAACCTCATGGCAGGACAGATGGCGGCAGGCCGGCTCTAGGCATGGTGTCCGAGCTGTAACTAGGAGCTTACATTGTGCTCCACAGGCAGCAGGCAGCAGGCAGGCAGCAAACTGGAGAGGGAGCCTGATGGGGAATGTTGAACTCTCAAAGGCTACCCACAGGGACACATCACTTCATCAAGGCTACACCTCCCAATCCATCCCGACAGTCCACCAACTCGGAGCCAAGCATTCAAATATGTGGAGACCATTCTTATTCTAATAACCACACTCATCTGCTGAGATGTTGCACAGTCTTGGCTTTCCTGTAGACTTCATGTGGAAACTCCATTGAGAAAGCTAGTCTTATAATTTTTCTCTGGAGAGTTCTTTATTGAGACAGGACAAATGAATGAACCATAGTTGCACAGCCTAATGAATGTCTCTCACAAATACTGCACATCCTTTGTCCACTGATGAAGAAACCTAACTCATTGGATAGTGATATTTCAGGCAATTAGTCCAAGCATGAGGATGCAGAGGAATGCTATATATCTGTGAGTGTGAAACAAACTTGGTCTACAGAAAGAGTTTCAGTCTAGCTGAGGTTACACTTTTGAACCTTTTTCTTGAAAATGGAAAAAAAAAAAAAACAAAAGAAAAAAAGAGTGAAAGAAGAAAAGATACATTAGATATTTCCACAAGCTTCTCCTGGACTTCGTAAAAGCACCTGACTTTCACTGACACTGAAAAATTTCAGTTGCTGTTTAAAGTTCTTGTAAATGGTGCTGTCTGGTGGGTGTCCCTTTGTGACTTCCTTCTTTCTCTGTATGAAAAGTGTGCATCCCGAGTTGAATATGAAACAGAACATAACATTCCTGGCTGTTTGAGCTACAGAGCTTACTCCTTCAAACTGTGAAAAATATGGGAAATGCAAAATCAAATTGTCATCAAATTTGGTTTTGTATGAGGCCTCTCTTTTCACTGTCAGAGCCCTCTCTGTTGTACTCTCATGGCAAACCTTATGTGTGTGTGTGTTGTGTGTGTGTGTGTCTTTGTTTTGGTTTGCTGTTTGTTTATGAGACATGGTATATAATGCAGCTTCAGGCTGGCTTGTGGCTTAGTATTTTGATCAGGCTGACCTGTAACTGATAGAATTCCACCTGCCCCTTTCTCTCAAGTGATGAGATTAAGTGATGTGCAGCCACACCCAGCTCCAAGCCCCCATTCTGTTGTCTGTCTCCCATAGACATGAAGAGATGTCTTCAGTGCCCCAAGGAGCAGTACTCAAGCCACACCAGAGACCGTTGCCTGCCCAGGACAGAGATCTTCCTGGCCTTTGAGGAGCCACTGGGATTCATACTGGCTCTGGTGTCAATCTTCCTGTGTGGTATGGCTGTCCTAGTCCTTGGAGTGTTTCCTGAAGGCATCGGGACACACCTGTGGTGAGGGCCAACAACAGAGCTCTCAGCTACTTACTCCTGATCTCTCTTTCCCTCTGTTGCCCTGTGTGCCTTGCTGTTCCTAGGCCGACCCACTGTCACCACGTGCCTCCTCCGTCAGACCACCTTTGCCGTGGTGTTCACGGTGGCTGTCTCCTCTGTTCTGCCAAGACTGTCACAGTGGTCCTGGCCTTCAGGGTCACCAGGCCAGGGGGCAGGATCCGGGTATGCCTGAGCCCTGGTGCTTCCTCCTCAGTGGTCCTCATTGCTTCCTTAATTCAGGTTGTTCTTTGTGGGGTCTGGTTGGCCACCTCCCCACCCTTCCCACACAGGGATATGGTGTCGAGTCCCCAGCACATTGTCATCCAGTGCCAGGAGGTTTCTGGCACCACCTTCTTCTGTGTGCTTGGCTACTTGGGCTTCCTGGCAGGGGGTACCTTCTCTGTGGCTTTTCTGGCCAGGGCCCTGCCAGATGTCTTCAATGAGACGAAGTTCCTCACCTCAGCATGCTGCTGTTCTGCAGTGTCTGGACAGCCTTCCTGCCCTTGTACCACAGTGCCCAGGCAAAGTCCACTGTGGCTGTAGAAATCTTCTCCATCCTGGCTTCCACTGCTTGGGCTTCTGGGTGGCATCTTCATCCCCAAGTGCTACATCATCTTGCTGAGGCCCGAGAAGAACACCCCTGCCTGGCAAGTTCAAGGCCATCAGGCACAGCAAGATAGGACGGGTGCGGTGCTCCAGAGAAGGTGTCTTCCCTGGTTCCACACCACAAAGCCTCATGACTTAGTGCTGGCGCTGTCACCAGAACCTCATGCATGGTTCTGGCTCACTGCTTCTCTGTGGATGTAAAGTTACTTAAAGGACAGCTAAGATGAAAATGAGACACTGAGAACAAAACACTAATGACTGCTGTATTAGAGTGGACATATAGATGGTCACTGACTGTTTTTCTCCAGATGTATTGTGAAAAGTTTATTGGAAGTGGATATAAAAGGCCCCAATATGGTAAAAAGTTATTGCAAGTGGGTATAGAAGCCCCATATATGCTAAGAGTTATTGGAAGTGTGTATAGAAGGCCCCATATATGCTATAAGTTATTGGGAGTGGGTCGAGAAGACCCCATATATGCTAAAATTTATTGCAAGGGGGCAATGAAGGACACATATATGATACATGTTATGCAAGTGGGCAAAGAAGGCCCCAAATAGGAAAGGAGCTTGCATAAGACACCAACAGCGCCAACAAATCTCGGCCATTCCGGGCAGGGTGACTGATACACCAACCAAGGACAGGCATGGATAGGACCTAAGTACCATGCCCAGGTGTAGGCAATAGGTAGCTCAGTATCAATGTAGGTCACCTAATAAGGATGCCAGGACTGTCTCTCGCGTATTACCGATCTGTCTTTTTTGTTTGATAGGAGCAGAACTGGGGATTGAACCTTTCACTGAGAGTTCCTTCACAGACTTACCATGTGACTTAGCAATCTCAGTCTTAGACTTATTCCAAGAAAAATAAACCATGTCTGTTAAAGACTGTAAATAAATCTTTGTAGAAGCATTATTTATATACTGAAAGTTGAAATACTTTTTATGTTATGCAGTTGATGAATCTTTGCTGTGGATTAGACAATTACTAATATATCATTCATCAATATGAAAAAAATATAAGAATAACTAGAATACTGTGTCATGTATGACTATGCCTTGAGAATTTTATACTGAGTTGTAGAATCCAGACAAAGAAAATCATATATCTTATATTCCATTTTATGCAATACCCTCAAGAAGTGAACCCATAGAGAAATATATTAGACTGCTAATTTCCTGAATTGTCGGGGAGAGATTAGAGGTGAGGAGTGAAGTGTAATTGGTGCAGGTCCTTCTTTCTGGTGTGAGAAGTTCTAAAATGCTAGCTGGGACTAGAGAGATGGCTCCGTGTTAAAGAATACTTACAGCTCTTCCAGAGGACCTCCGTTTGGTTGCCTGAACACATGTGAGGCAGCTCACAGCCAAATGTAATTTTAACTCCACGGAAACCACCACCTCTGGCCTCTGTGTGCACATGCACTCATATTCTTAAACCACTTCCCACAGGTATCTAAGAGTTAAAAAGTATTCATTACTAGTTATAAAAGAAAACAAATATACTAGATTGTCATCTTTTTTTATTCATTATTTGGGGCAGTCTACCTGGCTTCCTACTTGGAGCACTCCTCCTGTTTCTGCCTCCTGAGTGCTGGGATCTATGTGTGCTCCCACATATGGAAAATTGTATAGTGGACATGGATGAATTGTACACTATGTGAATTACTGCTCAATAAAACTAGTATGAAATGAATTGTCAATGTATTACATAACGTTCCTAATATTCTTCTATCTGAGAAAAGGCCAAACAATTTAAAGTGAATTCTAAATAAGTGTAGTGTGGTATACGAGTGAGCTGGAATTATTACTGACGTATTCTATCTCCCTGCAGTTTATGTTTATTGATTCATACATTGGTGTGTTTGTGTGTGTTCCCTCCGTGTCTGTGTCTGTGTCTTTGGACATGGACATGCCACAGCACATATTTGGAGGTCAGAGGGAAGGTTCCAGAAGTCAGTTCTCGTCTCAAGTCATGGACGTGAGGATTGAGTTGGGGTCTTTTTGCATAGCGGGATTATGTTATGAAATTATACTTATCATTTGGAATAACAAAGTCTGGAATTTGCCTTCTTATATAAATACTCTACTGTGTATGTATGAACTAGGTGTGTGTGTGTGTTGGATGCAATAGCTTCTATGTGGAGTCAGGGGACAACTTTGTGGAGTTTTTTCTCTTCCTCTGTGCTTGAATGTGTTCATGATATCAAACACAGGTCGTCAAGCTTGTGTATCAAATGAATCTACCTGGAGAGCCATCCTGCCAGGCTTGGCATTTGTTCTCCAATACAGATAAAAAATCTCAGTAGCCTGGAAGAATAGGGCATGACTCCAGGATGACAGGGGCATTGGTGTTTTCTGCAGTTTGGTTTTTGTATGTCCAAAACTCCATCATAAAACATTTCAGAATCTTTTCTAAGGAACTGCAAACGACCGCAAAGAACATGGGCTGGTGGATCAAACTATGCAAGAACGTGGCAGGACAATGCAGGGCTGTAGTGATTGACCTACATGCTAAAAATATTTTCCTTTCAGCTACTGGACATGTTGCTCCCTGTCCCCACCTGGGGCCACTCTACAGATCAGTGCCCTGAGCACCCTGGGCACAGCTGCTCCTTCCCTTGCAGGGCCCCTTAGGAGACAGCCGTGCCCATTGTCGCTCTTCCTATAGTCGCAGGTGATGGCAAGATCTGTATCCCTGGATGCAGACAGGCTAAGAACCCTCAGGAGAAGGGATAAAACTTAATGGCTCTGGGGTTTTGTGGCCACCCAGTCCACCCACCTTCTCTACACAGCCTGTGGACCTAGATTTCCCAGTGTGGCCTTAATCTCAGGGACTTGATCAATGGCTATATCCCACATAAAAGCCCAGTTTCACTGCTTGCCACTGCCCCATATGGGGCTGTCCTGCCCTTGGCAGTGTGGGCTTTCAGCAGGCATGTGGCTGCGTGCCCTCCTTTCTATTCTCTTTGTCTGTGTCTCTGGGTCTGCCCTTCCTGGACAGAGAGCCTGGCTGTTGCCAAGGCAGATCCCTCACTTTGACCGTCCCAGAGATGTCATGGTGGGGGGCAGTTTCTCCATCTTTCACTTCTCTAATGGTACTATGTGTGATTTCAGTGCCCCACCGGCCACGCTGCAGGCTTCAAGGTAAGTCCTTGTTGTGGGGCAGGAATCTCTGAAAGCCAGAAGCAGCTTTAAAAGTTGTGTGAAGCCTTGGAGAAGGACTGATTCTCAGAATCCCAGCTGGATGGCCACCCCCATTCTCTGTGTAGAAAGGTAGTAGCTCTGTAGCTCTCCTTTTACACTGTCTCTCTCCCTCTATCTTTCTTATTTGTACAATAGGCTTCTCCTGCACTGGCTGTAGTGTGTGTGCTCCTCAGCTCAGTGGATTCTTGAGTTTTTGTGTGTGCTTGCTACTCAAAAGGACGTCTAGGCAGGTGTGTGTGCTGAATGCCTAAATGTGTAATTAGTACGTTGTTCGTCAGTCCTCAGGCCCCATGGTTCTTCTCTAGGGTATTTCTTTTGCTCTTATTTGTTATGAGTTTCATGTTGCCTCAGGTTTCTAGGTAATAGGTGCTGACCTTGAAGTTCTGATCTTCCTTCCTCCACCTTCTAGGTCCTGTGACTATAGCCATGTACTTCCACAGTTGGCTTATGAGGCTCATAGTCCATGAACTGAGCCACAGCTAAAAGCTTCCTTTGCTCATTCTTGTCCCAGATTTTTAACTACTGTTCCACAGAGTAGTTCCCAACTCAGCCTTATGATTTGTATTATTATTTTTAAAGTCTTAATATCCTTCCTTTTTTAAAATTGTTGCTGTGGCTGAGCATGGCCTTTCCCCACCATAAGGAAATACACCCATGCACAACATAGACAAAAGACACACAGACACAGACACAGAGAGACACACACAGACACAGACATACATAGAAACACACACACATAGACACACACAGACACACAGCTCGACACAGACACACAGGCACACATCCCCACACACAGACATACACAGAAACACACTGACACAGACACACATGTGCACACACACACACACACACACACACACACACACAGAGACACAGACATACCTCCCACAAGCACACAGACACACGCACACATACTCATCCCACACTAAGCATATTCGACGAAGATACCAGAGGTCAACATCTGGCTGACATATGCGTGCATGCCCATACACACGTAAAAGAAGCTCAAGGTCATTCTCAGCTCTCTAGTGAGTTGGAGGTTAGATTAGCTGATGTGGAATCTTTTCCTCATCTAAAGTCAAATGTACTCTCAGCATTAACACATTTAACATTTAATTGAAGCATACAACTTCAGTTGGGTATGGTGGCATGTGCCTTGTATGTGCCTTGAGTCCCAGGGAGGCAGGTGGATATCTGTGCATTCCAGGCTAGGTAGCAATACAGAGAGAAGTCTTGTCCACTATACATGTATATGTCTTTACTCCGCTGTATGCATCCCATACGCACCCCTTTCACATTCATTGCCTTTCTTTAATTATTGTTGCTGCACAAATGTGCCAATATATATATGAAAAATGTCTCAATGTGATGTGTTGCACAGTCTTGGTGTTGCCTGTACGCATATGCCTTACAATTTATTAGATTTGCTCTTGGAGAATTTTATATGTTCATATAGTGCATTTAATTTATTCTCATTCTCCTACCTCTGTTATTTTCCTTCCATACGTTTCATTTCCCATTCCTCTCTGCAGGTTGATTTCTGAAATTGATGCCTCTTGGTTTTGTACCCATTGATATAAATGAGGGTCATATGTGTGACTTCTAGTTTGGACCTGTCCATGGGAGCTTGGTCAGTTCAATATGTGAGTGCATAGAGAGAAAATGACAGCCTTTCCACCCGCCAAATACATCAGTTGCCAAAAGTTCAGCAGGAGGAGCAGTGTCCCACGTGGAATTGCCCCACTCATGATTGGCTGTTGAAGGCTTAGGCTTGTGCAGTCCCAGTGCAGGCAGCTGAGCTGCTGTGAGATCATGTGTGCAGTGTCTCAGTCATATCTGAAGACCATATTTCAAATTCCTTCCCTCTATCTTCTGGACCTTCTGAAATCAATGTTAGGTACAAATATTTGTATCCAACCAACCTTTTCAATCGATTATTTTCCTTCTTTCCTTGAGACAAGGTCTCCTGTGTAGCTCTGGCTGCCTGGAACTAGCTATGTAGACGATGCTCTGGTCTCTGACTCACAGAGCCTCTGTCTCTTGACAGCTGACAATAAACATGTGTGCCATCAAACCCAGCTTATGCACTAGATCTCCAAATATTGCTGCTGTCTAGAAACTATTCCCTTTGATTACCTTCTGCACATCCCCTGTGGATTCCCTTGGACTCTTCTGCTCTCTGCTCCTATGTACATCTCTACACAAGTATCTATGGAGAAGTGTGTTTATACTTGAGTCACAATGTTTATTCTTGTTGCATTTACCCCATAATGAGTGATAAATGTGGTCTTCTCTTTCCCTCAGTGTCTCCAACTGGGGCTACAGGGTGGCCCAGAGTTTCGTGTTTGCCATTGAGGAGATTAATAGGAGTGCTCACTTGTTGCCCAATGTGACCCTGGGCTTCTCCATTCGAAACTCTGGGGACTCAGTGCATGGAGCCCTCCATGAGACGATGGGCTTTCTCACAGGGCAGGAGGAGCCCATCCCCAACGACAGGTGCCAGCATGGCTCTCCTCAGGCTGCTTTGGTTGGGGACACACGGTCATCACTGTCTGTGTCCATGGCCAGACTTCTGGGACTGTACAAGTTTCCTCAGGTGAGTTGCTCATAGCCTTATTCCTTCATGAGTGCAGTGCCATCCCTTAATGATGATGTGAAATTGATGGTGATGGTCACAGTAGTGAGGAGCTTCACTGTGGTGTCAGGTTCCCTGAAATGTTCTCCATTTCCAACCTGGTTCTCTTCTTCATGTCTGCATAGTTTAGAGAGAACTATAGTCCCCCTGCATTGACAAGGAAACAGGATAATATAAAATTCAAATCTATATTTCTAAAAATTTACTTATTTTTATCTTATATATGAATCTTTTGTGTACACACACACACAGACACACACACACACACGTTTTTACGAAGTATCTATTGAAATCAGAAAAAGATATTGGAGCTGCAGTTACTGATGTGTTTTATTTGCTATGTGTGTGCTGCAAATTGAACTCAGGATCTCTAAAATAGTAGCAAATATCCACTGTCTTGGCCCATGAGTTTTGCTATGCAGTAGGGAATCACACAAATATGTCTAGCTTCAGGTCCAGGAAAGCCTCTTCTGGCCTCCTCCCACAGCTGTGGCACAAAGTCACAAAGAAATATACACACATATGAGTTTGCTGTATGCAGTCTTCATGGAGCTGAGGTGATAGGTTTAAAGGGGTCACCAAATTGTTACATATGTACGTGGATCTGAGCTCCTATACTCATGGTTTTGGTGCAAGTGCTTTTAGCCTTGAGGCGTCTCTCTTTCTTCTCACATTTAGGTATATTTAAAGCAGTAGAAAATCCATATTTCTACTCTGTACATGATGACACAGCCAAAGCCAATCTTCATTTTTGTTTTAAAAGTGTGTGTGTGTGTGTGTGTGTGTGTGTGTGTGTGTGTGTGTGTATTGAAGCAGGGTTTCTCCATGTAACCCAGGCTGCCCTAGAACTCTTGATCCTTTATCCTCAGATTCCTGAGTGCTGTGCACTATCATGCCCAGAACAAAAACTTGATGTTTATAAACTATGTCACGAATTTTTCTTTTTCATCTTGTAGGGCTGCAAGGGAAGCCTTAGTTAAATTTGAATTCCAGGGTGTGGAAAGATGACTCAGAGGTAAAGAGAACTGGCTGCTTCTTGCAGAGGACAGAAGATGGATTCCCACCACACATGGGAGTCTCACCATCATCTTAAACAACATTTTCATCAATGGGACTTCCTCTTTTGTCCTCCAAGGGCAGCCGACATAAATGTAGTGCACAGTCATACATGCAGGCAAAACACTTATACATGGAAAATAACAAAAATTTGAGTCAAAGAGAAACAGTCATTTTTAGTCTAAGTTTGTCCCAATAAATCTATTAAAATATAATTTGTTTTCAATTAGTCATGTGTGTTTCATGGGACAAACTTATACTTAACATATCATTGTTTGTCTACAATCCAAACATAACTGAATATCTTCTATTTTATTGCCCCTTCTGGTAGGACCACCTGTATGAGACAGTCAGCTGTATCCCTCCCTATGAATGAAGTAGATGCTAGGCCTTTGTGTAAAGACAGAATAACCTGCAATACCTTGTGGTGTCTGGAGAAGTTTTGTACTAATGCCCTGAGGCAGAGTAGCCACATCCTGTGTTGCTAAATCCAAAATAATGTCAACAGCAACAACAAACTCTCACAGACATAGGACCCCACTTTTCACATCTTTAAAAACTCACTTTTTTTCCCTGAGAGGATGATACCATCTATTCCTGGACAAATTGAGAAATCCGACTCCCATTTCTCTCAGACAAGGGAAATCACACAATTGTGGTTTGATAAGAGCCCATAGCTTATTGGTTCTAACTAAGGACAGCAAGATGGTTTCTTATGTAAAGATTCTTCATACCAAGCTTGATGAGTTCAGTTTGGGCTTCTGGAACCGAAATGATGGAAGAAAACCAGCCCTCTCAATTTATCCTCTTTCCTCTACATGTGCATCATCACAGTCGGACAGATGGATGGACAGAAAGACAGACACACCCGTGTCCACACTTACACATGAAATATCTAAAGCACAACCTCACATCGCTGTGCAAAACAAGAGTCAGACTAAGCCTAGCTGCAGTGCAGGAAGAAATATGAGGGGCAGGGCGCTGGGCAGGACCTGAGAAGGGAATAGGGAAATCTATGCCACAGGACTGTCTGGGATGATCACTAGTGAGGGGGTGTACAGATGCTTGGCAGATCCAGCAGACTTCTCAAAATGTGATATCAAGTCTTTTATCAAAATTACCTTTAGATTTTAATATACATTTATATATGTGTGTATGTCTTTGTGAGCCTGTGCCACAGGTGTGGGAGGAAGTCAGAAGAGGCCTTCCTGGACTTGAAGCTAGAGGCATTTATCTGATTCCCATCACATGATGTTGGTGTTGGGAATCAAATATGGATCCCCTAGTAGAACTAGAAGGTTTCTGATTGGCTGGCCTACCATTCCCTCCCTCCTTCCTATAATCCAATTAGACCATTAGATTTCACTTAGTGCTGGCTGTCACCTACTGTCATGTTCCCTGGCTCTTCCTTGACAGATCAGTTACTCATCTTCACTGCCCAGCCTGAGTGACAAGATCCAGTTCCCATCCTTCCTTAGGACGCTGACTAGTGACCTTATATCCTCCCGTGCAGTTACCCAGCTGATAATTCATTTCCAGTGGTCTTGGGTGATCGTTCTGGCCAATGATGATGAGTTTGGGCAGCAGGCCAGCTCTCTGGCCACTGAAGTGCTGAGCCCAGCTGGTGTGTGCATTGAGTTCCACCTCTATGTCCCTTCTGACCGGTCCTCGGGGAAGATTGAAGAGACTGTCCAGAAGATGCAGAAATGCACCGCCAAGGTTGTTCTGGTTTTCTTAAGCAACTCGAATTTTGAGTTCATCCTGTACGGCTTATTGGGTGTAAATGTCTCAGGCCAGGTGTGGGTCAGCAAGGGCACTCTGCATATGGCTCTCGCTCTGACCATTCCAGGTGTTTCCCGTGTCTTGCATGGCACATTTGGCCTTCTGTATCACAGCAGCAGGGCAATTGGCTTCCCTGAGTTCCTTGCTCAGCTGCGCCCTAGCCAGACCCCTGAAGACATGTTTATAAAGAAGTTCTGGGAGTTCACCTTTGATTGTTTATGGCCTCAGCAGAACAGCACAGTGACAGAGGGAGTTCATTTCTGCTCCGGGAATGAGAGTCTGAAACACAAGCAGTACCTTTCCAAGAAGTGAGTAAAATTGATGCTGCCTACACAGCTGTCTACAGCATTGCCCATGTCCTGCATGATTTGTTATCCTGCGGGCATCAGAACGGGAAATGTACAGACTCCCAGGACTTCCATCCCTGGCAGGTGAGAGAAGACATGAGCAGATGTGTGGATGATTCAGTGATAGCCAAGACACAAGATGTGTGTTTTTACTAAGCTACAGTGCTGTAGCCGACTGTATACTACAGCCGTGCCATCTCATCCTTGTTACTGAGATGTATCTGAGAAGCAGCATTGGACATGTGGTCCATGCTTGCCTATGATCTCAGATGAGTCTATTTCCTGTCGTGTTGGTTGACATAGCAAATTCAGGTTGTTTGTAAAATTAATCTTTCAGGGAACAACAAATATTTTTAATGTCCCCAATTTGAGCTTTCATAAATAGAGGATAATTATTATTATACACATGCTGCAAATTCAAATTTCAAGGAGACATTTTGGTGCATGAGTGTGGACACATGTGTGTAGTCATCCTGGCCCAGATGGGTTGGGTGTACACACATGTCTAAGGTCTGAGGATGATGTGAAAAATTACCTTGCAATCACTCTTCTACCTTATTTTTGGGGCACGGCCTCTCACTCTAACCATAGAACTTGTTTATGTGACTAATCTTCCTAGTCAGCTTGCTCTGGTCATCTTCTGTCTCCATGTGATGAGGATGTAATTACCAAAGTCTTCCTCATAGACCTGACATTTAGGTGGTTTCTAGATATTTGAAATGCTAACCTCAAGCTTGTATGGCATGGTCTTTACTCAATGAGCCAATATTCTAGTCTGTAGTTATTTTTATATTTTAAAACCTTAGTTGATGACTTCACATATCTATGTAATACATTTTGGTAATTTTGCTCTATTTGTCTATCTGTCTATCTATCTATCTATCTATCTATCTATCTATTCATCAATCTACATCTATCTTCAATCTTCACCAATGAACTCCAGGAAGCAGACCCAGAAGCCTCTTGGAATCACATTGCTCATTATTGAGATAAAGTGAGGGTGGTGGCTAAGAGTGGGATACGCTTTCATAACCATCATTCAGCTTCTCTGAGTCTGTACTGTGTGCCTGGTGAAGATGCATATGGTTTGAACTGATTGACCAGTTATAGTTCTTGGCATTTTGGCTGAGTTTGCCAGATTACGTTTTATAGTAGGCTGGGCTTGGTGACTCATGTTTGTCACCTTAGCACATAGGAGGTTGGCTTCACAGAATCCCAAGTTCAAGGTCAACTTATAGTACAAAGCAAGAACCTGTCTAAAGATAAGCACCTGTGAGGGTGGTGGTGATGTCTGTTTGTGGCCTATGATGAAGATATAAAGTAGATGAAAGAGTGAGGAGTGTGTGAAAGGAAATACCAGAGTTCGGGAGAAGAGGACAAGAATCCTCTCCATGGGAAGACAGCATTGTTGATGTCAAGCACAGCGTTTATGATCACCATAGAATGGAGACAAATAAGAAGAGTCACATGGGTGTGATTGAAGCTGTGTGACAGAGTGGTCTGAGTGATTGGCAGGCCTAGGTGTGCTGGGTCCAGTCTGTGGAAGTCTTAAAAGTGTTTGTCATCTAAAGAGTGTGGTGGGATGGAAGGTTATGGAGAATAGTGCACAGCCAAATGAGACCCTAGAGCCAGCACCATGTTGAGATGATTTTGGGTTTAATTTTAAGGGTGGTGAGATTGTTCAGTGGGTGAAGGCACTTGTCCCCAAGCTTAAGTTCAATTCCTGTGTCCCTAGAGGCAGGATCAGAGAAAAATATTCCTGAGAGTTGTTCTCTGAGCTTTGCAATGTGGGCAAGAAGTACACACACACACACACACACACACACACACACACACACACACACACACACACAGAGTAACACAGTATATTGTATGTAAAATTTTCATGATAAGATTTATGAAGTCTTATTAAATCAAACCTAGAATTTTTTTTTATTTCTGAAAATATCACAGTTACTTGAACTTCCTTATAACTACTGAAGCCATATTTTAATGGAAGTTGCACAGTATCACTGCAGAGACCATATAGACAAGACCTAGTTACAGTGTCTCCTTTTCTTTCCCAGCTGCTTCATGCCCTCAGAAAGGTGCACTTCAAGACTCCTGACGGAAGTCAGATTATGTTTGATGACAATGGAGATTTGGTGACAACGTTTGACATTTTCCAAGGACAGAAGACCCCTGAGGGTGTTTTCCGTTTGGTCAGTGTAGGCACGATAGACCCTCAAGGTTCCTCAGGGAACAAAATGATGGTCCATTTGAAGGAGGATCTCCACGTGAGTTGCCTGAATGCAGATCTGACTCTTGTCCTAGAGTGTTAAATTCTACAGGAAATTCCACACCAAGGGTTCCTCATCCCTCCTTGTGCATGAAGGGGACATGGCTCTTGCTTTGTCCAGTCAGTCATAAGTGATGATGCTCTTTACCTCCTAAGAGACCTTTCTCCGAATGATACTGACTGAGCAGAAAAATAAATACATCAGAGCTGCTGTTGGAGAGATGGCTCAGTGGTTAAAGTGTTTGCTGTGCAAGCACAAGGACCAGACAGTGGTCCTCCAGAACACTTGTACCTGCTGAGTGGGCAGTGTGGTACCTGTAATTTTATTCTTGGATGGTGGATGCTAGGAGACACGAAAGCAGGCTACGTACTAATACTAAGCATAGCAGGGAATTCTGGGTTTTTATTTTGAGCATCTGCTTCAATGTTTGTAGTGGAAGAGCAAAGGAGGAAGAAACCAGCAGTGACACTGGCCTCACATGCACTTGTATACACATTCTCATCATTCCACATAGATGCTGTAAGGAACATACACATGTTTATACCATATACACTTGTGAAACATGGGGAAAAGCACATACCAGACTCACGACTGTAAATCAGAAGCTGGGCCTGGTGATATTTTGAGGGTGTTTCCCTTTTCTGTGTTCAGGACCTGCTCTTTGAAGAGGAAGATAGTGACACACTGAGCTAAACACCTTCCCATAGAAGTTTAATCAGAAGACACTGTTTACTTCATTCATTAGATTTCCCCACACCTGACAAATACCTGAGGAACAGTGTGAAGTGAGGAAATGTTTTTTATTGACTTGTGGATTTAGAGTTTCAAGGTGAGAACGATCCATTGAGTTGAGTGTGTGAGGTTGAGGCAGTACATCATGGCAGCAGACATGTGTGCTGGAAGAGATTGCCCAACTCATGGTGTCTAGGACCGTGTTAGGTGAGGCTGTGGATAGATAAGATATGTGAGCAAGTTACAGCTTACCAACAAACAATTCCCAAACCCACTTCCTCCAATTAGGCCCCAGTTTTCCTTCCAACATCTACAGTAGTTCCTCTGGTTATGAATCCAGTGAGGAATTAACCCATTGATTAGGTTAGATGCATCAAGACCCAACCATTTTTCAACAACCACCATCTGGTGACGAGTAGTCCAACACACAAGAGTTTTAGAAATATTTGATGCTCAAACCCTGATGATTATTAACAAATGATTGGCTGTTTTGAGATAGGCATGCCTATGTGTGTTGTCTGGTGCATAGAATGTCTCAGGTTCTTGTCATATGCTGGTCGAGAAGAGTCCCATCTGATACCACTTTGTTTAACTTTGTTTCTGGTGGCATCTCCATCAATGTTGGGCTTAAGTGTTTCAACAATCGGAGTTTCCCTTTCATGTGTTACTCAAAGAACAAAGGACACATGCTAAGTGGTCAGAGGGTTCTTGTGAAAGGCCTTTAATTGGCTTGAACTGGGAGGGATTTCTCATCTGTTCTGTTGTGGCAGAGATCTCAGCATCACACCCTTCCCTCTTCATAACCCTTGCCACATGGTCGAGCTGTTTTAAGAGGAACCGAGTCAGCTGGGGAATGGTGGTGTAATCCTATAACCCCAGCACTGTGAAGGTAGAGGAAGGAAGATTTCCTGAGTACTTGGCCACCTGTTCTACAGAGCAAGTTTCAGGATGGGAATGGAGAGGGAGAGAGAGAGAGAGAGAGAGAGAGAGAGAGAGAGAGAGAGAGAGAGAGAGAGAGAGAGAGAGAGAGAGAGAGAGAGAGACAGAGAGAGACAGAGAGAGACAGAGAGACAGAGAGAGAGAGAGACAGAGAGAGACAGAGAGAGAGAGACAGAGAGAGACAGAGAGAGAGACAGAGACAGAGAGAGACAGAGAGAGAGACAGAGAGAGAGACAGAGAGAGAGAGACAGAGAGAGACAGAGAGAGAGAGAGAGAGAGACAGAGAGACATAGACAGAGAGACAGAGAGAGAGACAGAGAGACAGAGACAAGAGAGACAGAGAGAGATAAAGAATCAAGATATGCGAGAGGAGGAGTTGAGGGGATCAGTACATACAATTTTCTTATATTGAAGTGTGATGATACTTATTTTTATAGTTTAAGCAAAACACACAGGGCAGCGAAAATGGTAAATCTCAATGGTTTTAGAGAGAAAGGCAGCAGGGAAGAGGAAGAGTGAGAGCCATGTCTTATGAGTTGTACATGCAGCCCAGCAAGCAGCCACAATTCTGTATAAAGACTTCAGAGAAAGAAAGAGAACACAGAGTAACAAGGGAAGCATGTCCAGGCTGTGGAGTCCATGTAAAAGAAAGAAAAAGGGATCAAAAGAAGGTAAGGAAATATGCTTGCTTTTTCTGAGTCAACTGAGGGAAGAAGGCCAACGTGACAGGAAGGCATGTTCTCCATCATTTACAATTTCTATTTTGCATGTTTGGAAGTTTTGGCATGCATATATATTAATATATTATATGTAATGTGTGCCTGTGGTGTGAGAAGAGGGTAGTGGATCAGTCTGGAATGGAATTACAGTGTGACAGTGTGAGGGACGATGTGGATTCTAGGGATTAAAACATGCTTCTCTTGAAGAGCAAGCAGCCTGTACTCTGTATCTGGGCCATCTCTCTCGCCCCCATACCTCCAATTGATAATGTAGGAGGCACATTTGAAAGACAACACATCACACAGCTTAGGTAAGTTTTTGAAGCCCTTAGGTATGTAAGCTAGGGTTAGCCCTTCCCATTTCACATATAACGATGCCTGTTCCATCTGACATCTCTTGGAGAGACATGTTTCCTGAAAGACATCCATGTAGCAGAATGAGAAGAAAGTATTTTGTTCTGTGTGTGAGGGTGAGTTAAGCATCTGTATCCCTGGAGATTCACTGGTGACACTGTGTTCACTGTTACCAGGTGCCCACCTCAAACTGCAGTGAAAGCTGCCTTCCAGGGTTTAGCCAAGTTTTCGTCCGGGAGCCCCCCACTGCTGTTTTGATTGCAGTCCCTGCCCCGAGGGACACTTTGCAGACCAAAGAGGTAAGGGCATGTGGAGCTGGAATCTGAGGGGTCCACAAGGCGCTGCGAGCCTCCTCGTGTATTTCTCCATTGTGTTAGTTACTGTTCTCCCTGCTGGGAAGGGACACCATGAGCAAGTCTGCTTTTGAGACAAAGCATTGAACTGTGGCCTTACTTAGAGTTTCAGAGGATGGAGTCCATGAACCTCATGGCAGGACAGATGGCGGCAGGCCGGCTCTAGGCATGGTGTCCGAGCTGTAACTAGGAGCTTACATGTGCTCCACAGGCAGCAGGCAGCAGGCAGGCAAGCAAACTGGAGAGGGAGCCTGATGGGGAATGTTGAACTCTCAAAGGCTACCCACAGGGACACATCACTTCCATCAAGGCTACACCTCCCCAATCCATCCCGACAGTCCACCAACTCGGAGCCAAGCATTCAAATATGTGGAGACCATTCTTATTCTAATAACCACACTCATCTGCTGAGATGTTGCACAGTCTTGGCTTTTCTGTAGACTTCATGTGGAAACACCATTGAGAAAGCTAGTCTTATAATTTTTCTCTGGAGAGTTCTTTATTGAGACAGACAAATGAATGAACCATAGTTGCACAGCCTAATGAATTGTCTCTTCACAAATACTGCACATCCTTTGTCCCCTGATGAAGAAGAAACCTAACTCATTGGATAGTGATATTTCATCAGGCAATTAGTCCAAGCATGAGGATGCAGAGGACATGCTATATCTGTGAGTGTGAAACCAACTTGGTCTACAGAAAGAGTTTCAGTCTAGCTGAGGTTACACTTTTGAACCTTTTCTTGAAATGAAAAAAAAAAAAAAACCAAAGAAAAAAAAGAGTGAAAGAAAGAAAAGATACATATAGATATTTCCACAAGCTTCTCCTGGACTCGTAAAAGCACCTGACTTTCACTGACACTGAAAAATTTCAGTTGCTGTTTAAAGTTCTTGTAAATGGTGCTGTCTGGTGGGTGTCCCTTTGTGACTTCCTTCTTTCTCTGTATGAAAAGTGTGCATCCCGAGTTGAATATGAACAGAACATAACATTCCTGGCTGTTTGAGCTACAGAGCTTACTCCTTAACTGTGAAAATATGGAAATGCAAAATCAAATTGTCATCAAATTTGGTTTTGTATGAGGCCTCTCTTTTCACTGTCAGAGCCCTCCTCTGTGTACTCTCATGGCAAACCTTATGTGTGTGTGTGTGTGGTGTGTGTGTGTGTGTGTGTGTGTGTCTTTGTTTTGGTTTGCTGTTTGTTTATGAGACATGGTATATAATGCAGCTCAGCCTGGCTTGTGGCTAGTATTTTGATCAGGCTGACCTGTAACTGATAGAATTCCACCTGCCCCTTTCTCTCAAGTGATGAGATTAAGTGATGTGCAGCCACACCCCAGCTCCAAGCCCCCATTCTGTGTCTGTCTCCCATAGACATGAAGAGATGTCTTCAGTGCCCCAAGGAGCAGTACTCAAGCCACACCAGAGACCGTTGCCTGCCCAGGACAGAGATCTTCCTGGCCTTTGAGGAGCCACTGGGATTCATACTGGCTCTGGTGTCAATCTTCCTGTGTGGTATGGCTGTCCTGGTCCTTGGAGTGTTCCTGAAGCACCGGGACACACCTGTGGTGAGGGCCACAACAGAGCTCTCAGCTACTTACTCCTGATCTCTCTTTCCCTCTGTGCCCTGTGTGCCTTGCTGTTCCTAGGCCGACCCACTGTCACCACGTGCCTCCTCCGTCAGACCACCTTTGCCGTGGTGTTCACGGTGGCTGTCTCCTCTGTTCTGCCAAGACTGTCACAGTGGTCCTGGCCTTCAGGGTCACCAGGCCAGGGGCAGGATCCGGGTATGCCTGAGCCCTGGTGCTTCCTCCTCAGTGGTCCTCATTGCTTCCTTAATTCAGGTTGTTCTTTGTGGGGTCTGGTTGGCCACCTCCCCACCATTCCCACACAGGGACATGGTGTCGGAACCCCAGCACATTGTCATCCAGTGCAGGAGGGTTCTGGCACCACCTTCTTCTGTGTGCTTGGCTACTTGGGCTTCCTGGCAGGGGGGTACCTTCTTCTGTGGCTTTTCTGGCCAGGGCCCTGCCCAGATGTCTTCAATGAGACGAAGTTCCTCACCTTCAGCATGCTGCTGTTCTGCAGTGTCTGGACAGCCTTCCTGCCCCTGTACCACAGTGGCCCAGGGGCAAGTCCACTGTGGCTGTAAGAAATCTTCTCCATCCTGGCTTCCACTGCTGGGCTTCTGGGTGGCATCTTCATCCCCAAGTGCTACATCATCTTGCTGAGGCCCGAGAAGACACCCCTGCCTGGCAAGTTCAAGGCCATCAGGCACAGCAAGATAGGAAGGGGGCGATGCTCCAGAGAAGGTGTCTTCCCAGGTCCACACCACAAAGCCTCATGACTTAGTGCTGGGTGCTGTCACCAGACCTCATGCATGGTTCTGGCTCACTGCTTCTCTGTGGATCTAAAGTTATTTAAAGGACAGCTAAGATGAAAATGAGACACTGAGAACAAAGCACTAATGACTGCTGTATTTAGAGTTGACATATAGATAGTCACTGACTGTTTTCTCCATATATACTGCTGAACATTATTGGAAGTTGGTATAGAAGGCCCCCATATATGCTAAAGGTTTGGAAGTGGGTATGGAAGGACCCACATATGCTAAAAGTTATTGGAAGTGGGAAAGAAGGACCCAAATAGGAAAGGAGTTTCACAACACACCCACAGAGCCAACGAATCTCGGCCATGCCATGCAGGGTGACTGATTGCACCAACCAAGGACCAGGCATGCATCGGACCTAAGTGCCTAAGGTGTAGGCAATACATAGCTCAGTATCAATGTAGGTCACCTAAGAAGGGTGGCCAGGACTGTCTCTCGCATATTACCGATCTGTCTTTTTTGTTTGATAGGAAGCAGAACTGGGGATTGAACCTTTCACTGAGAGTTCCTTCACAGCTTACCATGTGACTTAGCAATCTCAGTCTTAGACTTATTTCCAAGAAAAATAAACCATGTCTGTTAAAGACTGTAAATAATCTTTGTAGAAGCATTATTTATATACTGAAAGTGAAATACTTTTTATGTTATGCAGTTGATGAATCTTTGGTATGGCTTAGGCAATTACTAATATATCATTCATCAATATGAAAAAAAATGTAAGAATAATTAGAATACTGTCAGGTATGACTATGCCTTGAGAATTTTATACTGAGTTGTAGAATCCAGACAAAGAAAATCATATATCTTATATTCCGTTTTATGCAATACCCTCAAGAAGTGAACCCATAGAGAAATATATTAGACTGCTTAATTTCCTGAGTTTGTCGGGGAGAGATTAGAGGTGAGGAGTGAAGTGTAATTGGTGCAGTCCTCTTTCTGGTGTGAGAAGTTCTAAAATGCTAGCTGGGCCTAGAGAGATGGCTGTATGTAAAGAATACTTACAGCTCTTCCAGGACCTCCGTTTGGTTGCCTGAACACATGTCAGGCGGCTCACAGCCAAATGTAATTCTAACTCCATGGAAACCACCACCTCGGCCTCTGTTTGCCATGCACTCATATTCTTAAACCACTTCCCACAGGTATCTAAGAGTTAAAAAGTATTCATTACTAGTTATAAAAGAAAACAAATATACTAGATTGTCATCTTTTTTTATTCATTATTTGGGGCAGTCTAGCTGGCTTCCTACTTGGAGCACTCCTCCTGTTTCTGCCTCCGGAGTGCTGGGATCTAAGTGTGCTCCCACATATGGAAAATTGTATAGTGGACATGGATGAATTGTACACTATGTGAATTACTGCTCAATAAAACTAGTGTGAAATGAATTGTCAATGTATTACATAACGTTCCTAATATTCTTCTATCTGAGAAAAGGCCAAACACTTTAAAGTGAATTCTAAATAAGTGTAGTGTGGTATACGAGTGAGCTGGAATTATTACTGACGTATCTATATCCCTGCAGTTTATGTTTATTGATTCATACATTGGTGTGTTTGTGGGTGTTCCCTCCGTGTCCTGTGTCTGTGTCTTTGGACATGGACATGCCACAGCACATATTTGGAGGTCAGAGGGAGGTTCAGAAGTCAGTTCTCGTCTCAAGTCATGGACGTGAGGATTGAGTTGGGGTCTTTTTGCATAGCGGGATTATGTTATGAAATTATACTTATCATTTGGAATAACAAAGTCTGGAATTTGCCTTCTTATATAAAATTACTCTACTGTGTATGTATGAACTGTGTGTGTGTGTGTGTGTGTGTGTGTGTGTGTGTGTGTGTGTTGATGCATAGCTTCTATGTGGAGTCAGGGGACAACTTTGTGGAGTTTTTTCTCTTCTTCTGTGCTTGTATGTGTTCATGATATCAAACAGAAGGACGTCAAGCTGGTGTATCAATTGAATCTACCTGGAGAGCCATCCTGCCAGGCTTGGTATTTGTTCTCCAATACAGATAAAAGTCTCAGTAGCCTGGGAAGAAGAGGGCATGACTCCAGGATGACAGGGGCATTGGTTGTTTTCTGCAGTTTGGGTTTTTGTATGTCCAAAACTCCATCATAAAACATTTCAGAATCTTTTCTAAGGAACTGCAACGACCACTAAGAACATGGGCTGGGTGGATCAAACTATGCAAGAACGTGGGCAGGACAATGCGGGGCTGTAGTGATTGACCTACATGCTAAAATATTTTCCTTTCAGCTACTGGACATGTTGCTCCCTGTCCCCACCTGGGGCCACTCTACAGATCAGTGCCCTGAGCACCCTGGGCACAGCTGCTCCTTCCCTTGCAGGCCCCTTAGGAGACAGCCGTGCCCATTGTCGCTCTCCCTATAGTCGCAGATGATGCCAAGATCTGTATCCCTGGATGCAGAGAGGCTAGGAACCCTCAGGAGAAGGCATACAACTTCTAATGGCTCTGGGGTTTTGTGGCCACCTAGTCCACCCACCTTTTAGGGAGCAATAATCTCCACACAGCCTGTGGACATAGAATTCCCAGTGTGGCCTTAATCTCAGGGACTCAATCAATGGCTATATTCCAGATAAAAGCCCCCTTCACTGTTTGCCACTGCCCCATATGGGGCTGTCCTGCTCTTGGCAGTATGGCTCTCAGCAGGCATGTGGCTGTGTACCCTCCTTTCTCTTGTCTTGTCTGTGTCTCTGGGTCTGCCCTTCCTGGACCGAGAGCCTGGCTGTTGCCAAGGCAGAGCCCTCGCTTGACCGTCCTGGAGATGTCACGGTGGGGGGGCAGTTTTCTCCATCTTTCACTTCTCTAATGGCACCATGTGTGATTTCAGTGCCCCACCGGCTGGGCTGCAGGCTTCAAGGTAAGTCCCTTGTTGTGGGGGCAGGAGTCTCTGAAAGCCAGAAGCAGCTTGAAAGTTGTGTGAATCCTTGGAGAAGGGTTGATTCTCAGAATCCCAGCTAGATGGCACACCCATTTTCTGTGTAGAAAGGTAATAGCTCTGTAGCTCTCCTTTTACACTGTCTCTCTCCCTCTATCTTTCTTGTTTCTACCATAGGCTGCTCCTGCACTGGCTGTAGTGTGTGTGCTCCTCAGCTCAGTGGATTCTTGAGTTTTGTGTGTGCTTGCTACTCAAAAGGACGTCTAGGCAGGTGTGTGTGCTGAATGCCTAAATGTGTAATTAGTACGTTGTTTGTCAGTCCTCAGGCCGATGGTTCTTCTCCAGTGTATTTCTTTTGCTCTTATTTGTCATGAGGTTCATGTTGCCTCAATTTTCTAGGTAATCAGTGCTGACCTTGAAGTTCTGATCTTCCTTCCTCCACCTTCTAGGTCCTGTGACTATAGACATGTACTTCCACAAGTTGGCTTATGAGGCTCAAAGTCCATGAACTGAGCCATAGCTAAAGCTTCCTTTGCCCATTCTTGTCCCAGATTTTCTAACTACTGTTGCACACAGTAGTTCCCAACTCAGCCTTATGGTTTGTATTATTATTTTTAAAATCTTAATATCCTTTTTTTAATTGTTGCTGTGGCTGAGCACGGCCATTCCCATACCATAAGGGAAAACTACATGCACAACGAAGACAACAGACACACAGACACAGACACACAGAAACACATACACCCAGACTTAAAGACACACACACACAGCTCGACACAGACACAGACACACAGGCACACGTCCCACACACAGACATACACAGAAACACACTGACACAGACACACACACACATGCACCCAGACACACGCCACACAATCACACACACTCATGCCAACACTAAACGTGTTTGAAGTCGATACCAGAGGTCCAAATCTGGCTTACATATGTGTGCATGCCCATACACAAGTAAAAGAAGTTCAAAGTCATTCTCAGCTCTCTAGTGAGTGGAGGTTATACTAGCTGATGTGAAATCTTTTCCTCATCTAAAGTCAAATGTACTCTCAGCATTAACATATTTAACATTTAATTGAAGCATACAACTTCAGTTGGGTATGGTGGCATGTGCCTTTCTATTCTAGGTTCAGGACCCAGGGAGGCAGGTGGATCTCTGTGCCTTCCAGGCTAGGTAGCAATACAGAGGGAGACCCTGTCTCACCCTCCACATATATATTTTGCTTTCTTTACTCCATTGTATGCCTCCCATATGCACCCCTTTCAAATTCATTGGCCTTTTCTTTAATTATTGTTGCTGCATAAATGTTCCAATGAATATATGAAAATGTCTAAAGGTGACATTTTGCACAATCTTGGTGTTGACTGTACGCATATGCGTTAAAATGTATTAGATTTGTTCTTTGACAATTTTATATATTTATATAGTATATTTAGTTTATTCTATTCTCCTATCCTCTCTTATTTTCCTTCCAAACCTGTCATTTCCTATTCCTCTCTGCAGTCCCTTTCTGAAATTGATGCCTTTTGGTTTTGTACCATTGATAGAAATCACGGTCATCTGTGTGGCTTCTGGTTTGGACCTGTCCACTGGAGCTTGGCCAGTTCAATATGTAGGTGCATAGAGAGAAAATGACAGCCTTCATACCACCAAATACATCAGTTGCCACAAGTTCAGCAGGGAGGAGTAGTGTCCCATGTGGAATTGCCCCACCCATGATTGGCTGTTGAAAGGCTTCAGGCTTGTGCAGTCCCAATGCCGGCAGCTGAGCTGCTGGTGAGATCATGTGTGCAGTGTTCTCAGTTCATGTCCAAGACCATATTTTAAATCCCTTCCCTCTATCCTCTGACTTTCCGAATCAATGTTAGGTACAAATAACTGTATCCTACCATATTATTCAATCGGTTTATTTTCCTTCTTTCCTTGAGATAAGGTCTCCTGTGGTAGCTCTGGCTGCCTGGAACTAGCTATGTAAGACGATGCTCTGGTCTCTGACTCACAGAGTCTCTGTCTCTTGACAGCTGACAATAAACATGTGTGCCATCAAACCCAGCTTATGCACTAGATCTTCAAATATTCCCTTGTCTAGAAACATTTCCCTTGATTATCTTCTGCACATCCCTTGTGGACTCCCTTGGACTGTTCTGAGGCCCTTGCTCCTATGCACATCTGTGCACAAGTATCTGTGCAGAAGTGTGTTTATACTTGAATCACAGAGTTTATTCTTGTTGCATTTACCGCATAATGAGTGATAAATGTGGTCTCTCTTTCCCTCAGTGTCTCCAACTGGGGCTAACAAGGGTGGCCAGAGTTTTGTGTTTGCCATATGAGGAGATTAATAGGAGTGCTCACTTGTTGCCCAATGTGGACCCTGGGCTTCTCCATTCGAAACTCTGGGGACTCAGTGCATGGAGCCCTCCATGAAACGATGAGCTTTCTCACAGGGCAGGATGGATCCCATCCCCAACTACGTGTGTCAGCATGGCTCTCCTCAGGCCGCCTTGGTTGGGGACACACGTCATCGCTGTCTGTGTCCATGGCCAGACTTCTGGGACTGTACAAGTTTCCTCAGGTGAGTTGCTCATAGCCTTATTCCTTCAGAGTGCAGTGCCATCCCTTAGTGAGGATGTGAAATTGATGGTGATGGTCACAGTAGTGCGGAGCTTCACTGTGGTGCCAGGTACCCTGAAATGTTCTCCTTTCCAACCTGGTTCTCTTCTCCATGTCTGCATAGTTTAGAGAGAACTATAGTCCCCTGCATTGACAAGGAAACTTAAGATTAATACAAAATTCAAACCTATTTTCTAAAAATTTACTTATTTTTATCTTATATATGAATCTTTTTGTACACACACACACACACACACGTTTTTACCAAGTATCTATTGAAATCAGAAAAAGATATTGGAGCTGCAGTTACTGATGTGTTTTATCTGCTATTTGTGTGCTGCAAATTGAACTCAGGATCTCTAAAATAGTAGCAAATATCCACCTATCTTGGCCCATGAGTTTTGCTATGCAGTAGGGAATCACACAAATGTGTCTAGCTTCAGGTCCAGGAAGGCCTCTTCTGGCCTCCTCCCACACCTGTGGCACAAAGTCACAAAGAGATATACACACATATGAGTTTGCTGTATGCAGTCTTCATGGAGCTGAGGTGACAGGTTTAAAGGGGTCACCAAGTTGTTACATACATACGTGGATCTGAGTTCCTATACTTTTGGTTTTGTCGCAAGTGCTTTTAGCCTTGAGGCGTCTCTCTTTCTTCTCACATTTAGGTATATTTAAAGCAGTAGAAAATCCATATTTCTACTCTGTACATAATGACACAGCCAAAGCCAATCTTCATTTTTGTTTTTAAAGTATGTGTGTGTGTTTGTGTATGTATGTATGTGTGTGTGTGTGTATTGAAGCAGGGTTTCTCCTTGTAACCCAGGCTGCTCTAGAACTCTTGATCCTTTATCCTCAGATTCCTGAGTGCTGTGCACTATCATGTCCAGAACAAAAACTTGATGTTTATAAACTATGTCACGAATTTTTCTTTTTCATCTTGTAGGGCTGCAAGAGAAACCTTAGTTAAATTTGAATTCCAGGGTGTGGAGAAATGACTCAGAGGTTAAGCAAACTGGTGGCTTCTTGCAGAGGACATAAGTTGGATTCCCACTACAGATGTGGAGTCTCACAATGATCTTAAACAACATTTCTATCAATGGGACTTCCATTTCTGTCCTTCATGGGCAGGAGACATACATGTAGTGCACAGTCATACATGCAGGCAGAACATTTATTCTTGGAAAATAATAAAAATTTGAGTTAAAAAGAAACAATCTTTTTAGACTAAGTTTGTCCAAATATTTCTATTAAAATATGATTTGTTTTCAATTAGTTATGTGTGTTTCGTTGGACAAACTTCTATAAAACATCATTGTTTGTCTACAATCCAAATGTAATCTTAATTTTTAATCTTTAATATAATGTCTCTTCTGGCAGTACCACCTGTTTGAGATGGAGTCAGCCATATCCCTCCCCATGAACCAACTAGATGCTAGGGCCTTTGTGTAAAGACAGAATAATGTGTAATACCTTGTGGTGGCTGGAGAAGTTTTGTACTAATACCCTGAGGCAGAGAGCCACAGCCTGTGTTGGTAAAACCAAAATAATGTCAGCAGCAACAACAACCTCCCACAGACATAGAACACCAACATTTACATCTTTATAAACTCATTTTTCCTGAGTGGATTGTGCTATCTATTCCTGGAAAAATTGAGAAATTTGACTCTCATTTCTCTCAGACTTGGGAAAGCATACAATGCTGGTTTGATAAGAGCCCATAGCTTATTGGTTCTTACTGGGGGACATCAAGATGGTTTATTGTGTAAAAATTCTTCATACCAAGCTTGATGACTTGATGACTTCAGTTTGTGCTTCTGGAACCCACATGATGGAAGAAAACCAGCCCTCTCAATTTATCTTCTTGCCTCTACATGTGCATCATCACAGACGGACAGATGGATGGACAGAAAGACAGACGCACTCGTGCACACACTTACACGTGAAATATCTAAAGCACAACCTTACATCGGTGGCAAAACAGTCAGACTAAGCCTAGCTGCAGTGCAGGAAGAAATATGAGGGGCAGGGCGCTGGGCAGAACCCGAGAAGGGAACAGGGGAAGCTATGCCACAGGACTGTCTGGGATGATCACTAGTGAGGGGGTGTACAGATGCTTGGCAGAACCAGCAGACTTCCCAAAATGTCATCTCAAGCCTTAATCAAATTACCTTTAGGTTTTAATAGACATTAATATATGTGTGTATATGTCTTTGTGACTATGTGCCACAGGTGTGGGAGGAAGCCAGAAGAGGCCTTCCTGGGCCTGAAGCTAGAGGCATTTATCTGGTTCCCATCACATGATGTTGGTGTTGGGAATCAATTATGGGTCTCCTGCTAGAACTAGAAGGATTCTGATTGGCTGGCCTTCTAGTTCCCTCACTCCTTCCTATATTTCAATCAGACCATTAGATTTCACTTAGTGTTGGCTGTCACCTACTGTCACGTTCCCTGGCTCTTCCTTGACAGATCAGTTACTCATCTTCACTGCCCAGCCTGAGTGACAAGATCCAGTTCCCATCCTTCCTTAGGACGCTGACTAGTGACCTTATATCCTCCCGTGCAGTTACCCAGCTGATAATTCATTTCCAGTGGTCTTGGGTGATCGTTCTGGCCAATGATGATGAGTTTGGGCAGCAGGCCAGCTCTCTGGCCACTGAGGTGCTGAGCCCAGCTGGTGTGTGCATTGAGTTCCACCTCTATGTCCCTTCTGATCAGTCCTTTGGGAAGATTGAAGAGACTGTCCAGAAGATGCAGAAATGCACCGCCAAGGTTGTTCTGATTTTCTTAAGCAACTCGAATTTTGAGTCCATCTTGTACGGTTTACTGGGTACAAATGTCTCAGGCCATGTGTGGGTCAGCACGGACACTCTGCACATGGCTCTCGCTCTGACTGTTCCAGGCATTTCCCAGGTCTTGCAAGGCACATTTGGCCTTCTGTATCACAGCAGCAGGGCAATTGGCTTCCCTGAATTCCTTGCTCAGCTGCGCCCTAGCCAGACCCCTGAAGACATGTTTATAAAGAAGTTCTGGGAGTTCACCTTTGATTGTTCATGGCCTCAGCAGAACAGCACAGTGACAGAGGGAGTTCATTTCTGCTCCGGGAATGAGAGTCTGAAACACAAGCGGCATCCTTTCCAAGAACTGAGTAAAATCGATGCTGCCTACACAGCTGTCTACAGCATTGCCCATGTCCTGCATGATGTTTTCCTGTGGGCACCAGAAAAGGAAATGTATGGACTCCCAGGACTTCCATCCCTGGCAGGTGAGAGAAGACATGAGCAGATGTGTGGGATTTAGTGATAGCCAAACACAAGATGTATGTTTTTACTAAGCTACAGTGCTGTAGCAGACTGTATACTAAAGCTGTGCCATCTCATCCTTGTTACTGAGATGGATCTGAGAAGCAGCCTTGGACATGTGGTCCATGTTTATGTATGATCTCAGAGGAGTCCATTCCCTGTCGTGTTGATTGACATAGCACATTCAGTTTGTTTGTAAAACTGATATTTCAGAGAAGTGTTCCAGGTTTGAGCTTTCATAAACAGAGGACATTTTTTAGCATATGCATTCTTCAAATCCAAAATTCAAAGGGACATTTGGTGCACGGGTGTGGACACATGTGTGTAGGCGTACTGACACAGATGGGTCCAGTGTTCCCATATGTGTACATCCATGTGGTAAGGTCTGAGGATGATGTGAGATATTACCTTTCAGTTACTTTTCTACCTTATTATTTGGAGCATGACCTCTCACTTAACCATAGAACATGTTTGTGTGGCTAGTGTTCCTAGCCAGCCTGCTCTGGACATCTCTTGTCTCCATCTCTGAGGATGTAATTACCAAAAGGCTTCTTTAATACCTGGCATTTAGGTGTTTTGTAGATATTTGAAATCCCAACATCATGTTTGTATGGCAAAAGCTTTAATCTCTGAGCCAGTATTCATGTCCTCACCTAGTTTTCTATTTTAAA
This sequence comes from Acomys russatus, assembly GCF_903995435.1. NCBI lineage: Eukaryota > Metazoa > Chordata > Mammalia > Rodentia > Muridae > Acomys > Acomys russatus. The sequence goes on from NW_026131669.1 coordinate 34,378, forward strand.
ATAGAGCATTTCATACATTTACATAATAAATATAGGTTATTTTGTTCTGTTTGTCTGTCTAACTATCTGTCTGTCTGTCTGTCTAACTGTCTATCATCTATCTTCAAGCTTCTCTAATATCCAGGCAGCATAAGCCCACATCTGCAAGAACCTTCTGAGAATCACTTTGCTCATTATTGAGATAAAGTGGAGGTGGTGGCTAAGAGGGGGTACATTTTCATACCCATCGTTCAGCTTCCCTGTGTGCTTGGTGAGGATTCATGTGGTTTTGGACCAGTAGAACAGTTATAGTTCTTGGCATTTCGGCTGAGTTTGCCTAATTATGATTTACAGGAGGCTGGGCTTGGTGACTCTTGTCTATCATCTTAGCACACAGGAACTTGAGGCCATAGAATCTTGAGTTCAAGGCCAACCTATAGTACAAAGCAAGAACCTGTCCAAAAAATATCATATGTGAGGGTGGCAATGTCTGCTTCTGGCCTATGATGAAGATATAAGGTAGATGAAAGAGTGAGGAGTGTGTGAAGGAAAATGAGAGGCGGAGAGGTTGAAATACCAGAGTTGCAGAGAAGAGGACAAGAAACCTCTCCACGGGAAGACAGCGTTGTTGATGTCAAAGACAGCCTTTATGAGCACCATAGAATTGAGACAAATAAGAAGAGTCATATGGATGTGAGTGAAGATGTGTGACAGAGTGGTCTGAGTGATTGGGAGGCCTCAGTGGGCTGGGTCCAGTCTGTGGAAGATATAAGTGTTTGGCATCTAAAGAGTGTGGTGGGATGGAAGGCTGTGCAGAATAGTGCACAGCCAAATGAGACCCTAGAGCCAGCACCACATTGAGATGTTTCTGGGTTTAATTTTAAGGGTGGCGAGATTATTCAGTGGGTAAAGGCACTTGTCCCCAAGCTTAAGAGCAATTCCTGAGTCCCTCATGGCAGGAGCAGGAGAAAATATTCCTGAGAGTTACTCTCTGAATTTTGCAATGTGAATGAGATGTACACACACACACACACACACACACACACACACACACACACACACACACACACACACACAGTATATTATATTTAAAAATCTCAGTATAAATATTATGAAGTGTTATTGAATTAAACCTAGAATTTTTTTATTTCTGAAAATATCACAGTTCCTTGAACCCCATTACAACTACTGAAGCCATATTTTGATGGAAGTTGCTCAGTATCACTGCAGAGGCCATATAGAGAAGACCTAGGACAGTCCCAGCCCAGTCCACAATATCTTCTTTTCTTCCTCAGCTGCTTCATGCCCTCAGAAAGGTGCACTTCAAGACTCCTGATGGAAGTGAGATTATGTTTGATGACAATGGAGATTTGGTGACAACGTTTGACATTTTCCATGGGCAGAAGACCCCTGAGGGTGTATTCCATTTGGTCAACGTAGGCACGATAGACCCTCAGGCTTCTTCTGAGAACAAAATGATGGTCCATTTGAAGGAAGATCTCCACGTGAGTTGCCTGAATGCAGAGCTGACTCTTGTCCTAGAGTGTTAAATTCTCTGGGGAATTCCAAGTTCAGGGTTCCTCATCCCTCCTTGGTCATGAAGGGGACGTGGCTCTGGATTGGGCCAGTCAGTCATAAGCGATGATGTTCTTTATCTAATAAGAGACCTTTCTCTGAATGATACTGACTGAGCAGAAAAATAAATACATCAGAGCTGCTGTTGGAGAGATGGCTCATTGGTTAGTGTTTGCTACACAAGCACAAAATCTAGGCTGTGGTCCTCCAGAACATGTGTACATGCTGAGTGGGCAGGGTGGTACCTGTAATTTCATTCTTGCATGGTGGATACAAGGAATAGCAAAGGAAGCCAGTTAGTAATAGTAACCATATCAGCGAATTCTGGGTGTTTACTTTGAGCGTCTACTTCAATGTGCATAGTGGAAAAGTAAAGAACGACGATTTGCAACATTAACACTGGTCTCACATGCACTTGTCCACACATTCTCATCATCCCACGTAGATGTTTTGAGGCACATACACATACTTACACCACACAAACTGAAAAATGGGGAAAAAGAACATACCGGCCTCTGCAAACAGAATCAGAAATGGCACCTGGAGATATTTTGAGAGTGTTTTCATTTTCTGCTCTTTGAAGAGGAAGATAGTGACACACTGAGCTAAACGTCTTCCCATGTACCATCTGTGAGGTTTAATCAGAAGAATCTGCTTACGTAATGTTTTAGATTTCCCCGGCCATGGCAAATTTCCAAGGAACAGTGTGAAGTGAGGAAATGTTTTTATTGACTTGTGGTTTTAGAGTTTTGAGGTCAGGATGATCCATTGCTTTGGTTGTGTGAGCTTGAGGTCATATGTCATGGCAGAAGCCATGTGTGGTGGAAGAGGTTTCCCAACTCCTGGTGACCATGAACTGGAGATATGCGGTTCCAGATAGATATGGTAGGAGAGCAAGTTATACCTTACCAGTGCACTGGCACCAAACCCACTTCTTCCAATTAGGGTTCACTTTTATTTCCAACATCGACAGTAGTTCTTCAGGTCATGAATCCAGTGAGAAATTAATGTATTGACTAGGTCAGATGCCTCAAGATCCCATCATTCTTCAAAAAACCCAGCATCTGGTGACTAGTAGTCCAACACACAAGACTTTGGAAACCTGTGATGCTCACATCCTGATGATTATTAACAAAATGATTGGCTGTTTTGAGATAGGCATGCCTATGTGTGCTGTCTTGTGCATAGAAACGTCTCAGCTTCCTGTCATATGCCAGTCGAGAAGAGTCCCATCTGATACCACTTTGTCTTACTTTGTTCTGGTGGCATCTCTAGTCAGTGGTCAGCTTAAGCCTTTCAACAAGAGGAGTTTCCCTTTCATGTGTTACTCAAAGAACAAAGGACACATGCTAAGTGGTCAGAGGGTTCTCATGAAAGGCCTTTTATTGGCTTGATCTGGGAGGATTTCTCACCTCTTCTGTTGTGGCAGAGATCTCAGCACCACACACTTCCCTCTTCATAACCCTTGCCTGTTGGTGGAGCCGTTTAAAGAGGGACTGGGACAGCTTGGTGATGGTGGTGCACACCTTTAATCTCAGCATTCTGAAGGTAGAGGCAGGAAGATTTGTTTGTGTACTTGGCCAACGTGTTTTACAGAGCAAGTTCTGGGGAGGCTATGGGGAGAGAGAGAGAGAGAGAGGAGAGAGAGAGAGAGAGAGAGAGAGAGAGAGAGAGAGAGACAGACAGACAGACAGACAACAGACAGACAGAGACAGAGAGAGACAGAGACAGAGAGACAGTGACAGAGATGGAGAGAGACACAGACACACACAGAGAAAATAGAGAGAGATAGATAGAGAGACAGACAGACAGAGACAGAGAGACAGAGACAGAGAGAGACAGATACACACACAGAGATAGATAGATAGATAGATAGATAGATAGATATAGATAGATAGAAAGTTAGTTGATGGAGTCAATATGTACAGTTTAGCCATACTATCCATTACTTTTATAGTTTAAGCAAAAAAACAGGATAGCCAAACTGAAAATCTCAACAGCTGCACTAAAGAGGGAAACTGGGAAAAAGAAGAGTGAGAGCATTTTATTCTGAGTTAGACATGCAGTCCTGCAAGCAACCACAGGTCTGTAGAAGTCTTCAGAGAAAGAGAGAAAGGTAACAAGGGAAGCATGCCCAAGCTGTGGAGTCCATGCAAAAGAAAGAAAAAGAGATAATAAGAAGATAAAGGAAAAATGCTGTTTTTCTGAGTCACTGAGGCAAGCAGGCTGCCATGACAGAAGGGCATGTGCTTCTCTAATGTCTCACAATACATGTCAGTCTTTCTCAATTTTTATTATGCACATTTGGAAGTTTTACTGGCATATATCTTTATGTATTGTGTCGTGTGTGCCTGTGGTGGTGAGAAGAGGGAATTGGACCCTCTGGAATGGAGTTACAGTGTGAGGTGCTATGTGGGTTCTGGGGATTGAACCCTGCTTCTCTGGAAGAGCAAGCAGCCTGTATCCTGCTTGCTGGACTATTTCCAGTTGCAATACTTTCAACTGTTGATGTAGGAACCCAGAGAGCCTGGAGAGATAACACATCACACTGCTTAGCTAAATTTTTGAAGCCCTTAGCTAAGTAAGCTCGGTGTAGCCCTTCTTATATTACATATAATGGTACCTGTTCCATGTGACTCCTCTTGGAGAGACTTATATTCTGAAAGATGACCAATGTAGTGAGCTGAGAGGAACCTGTTGTGTTGTCAGAGTTACGTCAAGCATCTGTATCCCTAGAGATTCACCGGTGACACTATGTTCACTGTTACCAGGTGCCCACCTCAAACTGCAGTGAAAGCTGCCTTCCAGGGTTTAGCCAAGTTTCCCGTCCGGGAGCCCCCCACTGCTGTTTTGATTGCAGTCCCTGCCCCGAGGGACACTTTGCAGACCAAAGAGGTAAGGGCACGAGGAGCTGGAATCTGAGGGGTCCACAGGGCACTGTGAGCCTCCTTGTGTATTTCTCCATTGTGTTAGTCACTGTTCTCCTGCTGGGAAGGGACACCATGAGCAAGTCTGCTTTTGAGAAAAGCATTGAACTGTGGCCTTACTTAGAGTTTCAGGGGATGAGTCCATGAACCTCATGGCAGGATGGATGGTGGCAGGCACGCTGGAAGGCATGGTGCCCCAGCAGTAACTGAGAACTTATATTGTGCTCCACAGGCAGCAGGCAGGACAGTGGAGATTGGGCCTGGTGTGGGATTTTTGAACTCTCAATGGCTACTCACAGTGACCCACTTCCTCCTATAAGACTACACTTCCCAATCCATCCCGACAGTCCACCAACTAGGGATCAAACATTCAAATATGTGAATCTATGGGGACCATTCTCATTCTAACCCCCCCACCCTCGTGCTGAGATGTTGCAGTCTGTGCTTCCCTGTGGACTTCAGGTGGGAACACCATTGAGAAAGCTAGTCTTACAATTGTTTTTAGGTAAGTGCTTTATTGAGACAGAGAAGTGAATAAACCATATTTTCACATCCTAATGAATTGTCTCTTCACACACACTGCACATCCCTTGTCCCCTGATGAAGAAAGACATTGTCATCAGATAATGGTGGTTCAGGAATTTAGTCCTAGCATTAAGAGGCAGAGGCAGGCTATGTCTTTGAATTTGAAACCAACCTGGTCTACAGAATGAGGTTACACTTTGGGACTTCTCTTGAAAATGAAAAAAAAAAAAAAAAAAAAAAGGAAAGATGGAAAGAAAGGAGAGAAACAATAGATACCCACAAGCTTCTCCAGGTGTCATATAAACACCCTGACTTTCATTGACACTGACAAATTTCAGTTGCTGTTTAAACCTCCTGTAACTGGAGCTGCATGGTGGGTGTCTTTTTTGTGACTTCTTTCTTTCTCTGTATGAAAAGTGTTCACCGCAGAGGTTGAGTGTGAACAGACCATCCCATTCCAGGCTGGTTGAACTACAGAGCTTACTGCTTTACTCTGCTGAAAGCTGGAAATGTAAAGTCAAGTTGGCCTGAGGGTTGGTGTTGTGTGAGGACTCATGATTGCACTGTCAGAGCCCTCCTCTGTGTGCTCTCATTACAAACCCTGTGTGTGTGTGTGTGTGTGTGTGTGTGTGTATTTCTTTAGGTTTGTTGTTTGATTTTGAGACATGGTATACAATGCAGCTCAGGCTGGCTTAGGGCTTAGTATTTTGGCCATGCAGACCTGGAACTGGTAGAATTCCACCTGCCTCTTTCTCTCAATTGCTGAGATTAAGTGATGTTCAGCCACACCCAGCTCCAACTCCCTGTTCTGTGTCTGTCTCCCATAGACATGAAGAGATGTCTTCAGTGCCCCAAGGAGCAGTACTCAAGCCACACCAGAGACCGTTGCCTGCCCAGGACAGAGATCTTCCTGGCCTTTGAGGAACCTCTGGGATTCATACTGGCTCTGGTGTCAATCTTCTGTGTGGTATGGCTGTCCTGGTCCTTGGAGTGTTCCTGAAGCACGGGACACACCTGTGGTGAGGGCCAACAACAGAGCTCTCAGCTACTTACTCTCTGATCTCTCTTTCCCCTGTGCCCTGTGTGCCTTGCTGTTCCTAGGCCGACCCAGTGTCACCACATGCCTCCTCCGTCAGACCACCTTTGCCGTGGTGTTCACGGTGGCTGTCTCCTCTGTTCTGGCCAAGACTGTCACAGTGGTCCTGGCCTTCAGGGTCACCAGGCCAGGGGGCAGGATCCGGGTATGCCTGAGCCCTGGTGCTTCCTCCTCAGTGGTCCTCATTGCTTCCTTAATTCAGGTTGTTCTTTGTGGGGTCTGGTTGGCCACCTCCCCACCATTCCCACACAAGGATATGGTCTCGGAACCCCAACACATTGTCATCCAGTGCCAGGAGGGTTCTGGCACCATCTTCTTCTGTGTGCTTGGCTACTTGGGTTTCCTGGCAGGGGGTACCTTCTCTGTGGCTTTTCTGGCCAGGGCCCTGCCAGATGTCTTCAATGAGACTAAGTATCTCACCTTTAGCATGCTGCTGTTCTGCAGTGTCTGGACAGCCTTCCTGCCCCTGTACCACAGTGCCCGGGGCAAGTCCACTGTGGCTGTAGAGATCTTCTCCATCCTGGCTTCCACTGCTGGGCTTCTGGGTGGCATCTTTATCCCCAAGTGCTACATCATTTTGCTGAAGCCTGAGAAGAACACCCCTGCCTGGCTAAAGCAAGGCCACCAGGCACAGCAGTGTAAGCAGTGTTAGACACTCCAGAGAAGGTGTCTCTCCAGGTCCTCACACCACAAACCTTCATGGTCTCATCCGCAGGGGGAATCACCATAACTAACTGCATGGTTTTGTCTCACTGGTTCTGTGCAGATACAAAGGTAAAAGACAGATGACGATCGTTGTGAGATACTGAGAGGAAAACATTAATGACTGTTTGTCTTAGAGTGAATATACAGAGAGTTACTGAATTAACATTAACAGAATTATGACAGGTTGACTGGAGGAGTTAGGAAGATGGCTCGATGTGGAAATGTGCTTGACTAGTAGAATTTGATACCTGAGACTCACATGTTGGTGGTGGTGAAATGACATCACCAATTGTCTCTGACCTCTTGCTAACCACAGGGCAACCTCCACATGGAGACTCACAAAACATAAATGCCAAGGTTTGAGAAGGGTGATGAGGTAAAAACGATGATGTCAGGGTTTGAGAGGTATATTATTGATCTTTTTTTTTTTGGTTTTGACAGGAGCAGTACTAGGAATTGAACTTTTCACTGGCAGGTCCTTCACAGACTTACCATGTGATTTAATTTTTATTTGCAATAATTTATTGCCTCTACAAAAGTTTAAATAAAACTCTACAAAAATTCAGAATACAATCTGATATGGTCTTAAGGAGATAATAAGCTTCAGATCATCATGTGATTTAGCAATCTTGGTCTTAGATATATTCTCAAGAAAACTCAATCATGTTTGTAAAGACTGTAAATAAATCTTCTTTATAGAAGCATAATATATTATACATATATGATAATGTATATGTTCAACAAATGGTGATTGTTGTTTTTTTCAGTTTTTAATTAATTGATTATTTTTCATTGTACCCCATTTTAAATTTATTTACAGTTTTTAATATTAGTATTTCTTACATTTACGTTTATATTAGTACACATATATAAAATATACTAGGGGATATCCAAGATGGCGGCGAGCAGTGTGGACTGTGCTTAGAAGCTCCATTAAACAATTCAGGGAATTGCAGAGAATTCTGAACCAGTAACACTGAGGTCCCCTCACCACTGCAGTAGGAGTGCTCCACGGTTCGAAGGCCCCAGTGTGTAGAGGACCTGTGTGCCCCTGCACACGGGAGAATAGCGGAATTTTTCAGACAGGAGAGGCAGCACCAGTAGCAGTGGTGGTGGTGGTGACTGAGGTTTGCAGCTCAGAGCCCTCTGGCGGAGGCGATTGGTGTGGTGGTCAGTGGGAGTTGCAGCTGGAGAGGGGACTCTGGGCAGGATTTGGGCTGTGCCGTGTGGTTTGGGCTCTGTGTCGCAAGCTCAACTTGGCGCAGGGCTCGTGCTCTGAGACCCAAACTGGATTTGGTGTGCAGTTTCGCCCAGAGACCGAAGCTTTTCAGTGTGCAGTTCCACTGCGGAGACACTAGCTCAGCTCAGCGCACAGTTCCACTGTTTAGACACAGGCTGAGCTCAGTGCCTTTGCGGCCCCTGAGTCCCAAGCTTAGCTCAGTACACAGTTCCACCGCGGAGATGCTAGCTCAGCTCATGCAGTTCTGCTGCTGAGACGCAGGCTCAGCTCAGCGTGCATATTGAGCCCAGAGTCCCTAGCTGGACTTGGTGGGTAGATTCGGCCCAGAGACTCTAGCTGAACTTTGCTTGCATCATGGCCCTGAGACTCTGGCTGGACTCTCTGTGCAGTTTAGGCTTAGAGTCCCGGGCTGAATTCAGCAAGCAGTTTGGGTCCAGAGTCCCTGGCTGAGCTCATTGTGCAATTCCACCCTCTGGCTGAGCTCGGCGTGCGGTTTGGGGCCAGAGTCCCTAACTGTGCTGTGGGCAGATTGGGCCCAGAGAGTCTAGCTGAGCTTGGCAGGCAGTTTGGCCCCAGAGAACCTAGCTGAGCTCAGAGCGTGGGTGGAGGCTGGAGTCCCTGGCTGGTCTTGGCGGGCAGTCCCAGCCCTGAGACTCTGACTGGACTCAGGGAGAAGTTTGGGTCCTGAGATTCTAACTGACTCAGGGAGCTCAGTGTGCAATTTGGGCCAAAGACCCAAGTTGGACTCCGCGCTAATTGGACTAAGTGTGTGGAATAGGCCCTGAAACCCATTTGAGCCCAGAGACACAAACTGGACTCAGTGTGTGGCCGGTTTGGACCCTGTGACACTAACCTGGACTCTGCAAGCAGTCTGGGTCTTGAAATGCTACCAGGAACCACAGACCAGCAGAGCACCAAAGCTCAAAGACTAAGGAATTCTCAGGGAGAGAGGAGTAGAGTGGCCATCAGACCACGTCCACCTGACCTGCTTCAGTCCCTGGAGAGCTCTGGTGCTACAAGGGGATCCAGAAGGCTGTGGACACTTTGGCCTGACACAATGCACATTCAGAGATGCAGAATGATTGCAGGACCCACAGTATGGGGGAACTGAGGATCACTAGCTGTGAGAGTCCAAAATGACAGGACTAGCCTCCTGCTATCCAGACCAGTGAAGCATCAGAGCTTCCGGCCTAGGGAAATCATGAGAAAACAGGTGAATCTATCATCAGACTCCCCCACCCAACTCGAATAGCTACCCAACAAAAATAGAGACAGCAAGATGTCTAGAGGACAGTGTAAAAGCATATGCAAAAAACCCAAAACAATATGGCGTCTCCAGATTCCATCTACCCCAAAGAAAACAACCCAGAGAACTCAAACACAATAGAAATACAAAAAAATGACCTTAAATCCTTAGTAATGGAGATGATAATGGAGGAAACAAATAAAATCGTAATTAGATGCAGAAAGATGCAGCCAAATAGGTGGAAGACATAAAAGAAGCCAGTAGAGAGGCACTGGAAAAGTTTCAGGAAATACAAACAACCAGATGAAAGAAATCAATAAATCAGTTCAAGCTCTGAAGGCCTATAAAGAAGCAATGGAAGAAACTCAGGAATATACAAACAATCAGATGAAAGAAATCAAAAAATCAGTTCAAGATCTGAAGATGAAATGGATTCATAATAAACACACAGACAGAAGAAAAAGGGGAATGTGAGAGCTCAAAGAAGAAGACGAGCACACAGAGGTGAGCTTTTCTCACAGAATCCAAGAGATGAAGGAACGAATCTCAGGTCTAGAAGATACAATCATAGATCTTGAAGCAACCATTAAAGAAAATGCTAAATCTGGAAAAATCCTGACAGAAACATCCAAGAAATGAAGGACACCATGAAAAGAAGAAATCTGAAGATAATAGGCATTGAAGAAATTGAAGATATCAGACTCCAAGGCCCAGAAACTATTCTCAACAAAATCATAGAAGTAAACTTTCCCAATCTAAAGAAAGAGATGCCTATAACACACAAGAGGCCTACAGAACACCAAATTGAATAGACCAGAAAAGAAAAACTGCCCATCACATAATAATCAAAACACAAATATACAGAACAAAGAAAAAATATTAAAGCCTGCAAGGGAAAAGGCCAAATGGCAAACCTATCAGAATTACACCTGACTTCTCAGCAGAGACCATAAAAGCCAGAAGGGCCTGGACAGAGATCCTGCAAACCCTAAGACACAATGCCAGGCCAGACTACTTTACCCAGAAAACTATCAATAACCTTGATGGAGAAAACAAATATTCCATGACAAAAACATTCAAACAGTACCTATCCAGAAATGCAGCTTTACAGAAGGTACTCGAAGGAAAACTCCATCCCAAAGGGACAAGCTACAACCTACAAGGAAATAGATAACTATCCCATGGCAAAAACAACTACACAAACGCTCACTGGAACCAACATAGCAGGTTACCAAGAAGAGACTTGAACCCTATGCATATACAGGGGAGGAAATCCCCCTCAGGAGCAGTCATAGGGAGGGGAATAAGGGGAAATGGGAGGGCGGGAAGAATGGGAAGATACAAGGGATGGGATACCATTGAGATGTAACAAGAATAAATTAATAAACAATTACCAAACAAACAAACAAGGAATTCCTGAAATTTGTGGACAAATGGATTGAACTAGAAATGATCATAATGAGTGAGTTAACCAGAAGCAGAAAGAGTCAAATTGTATATACTCACTTATATCTGCATACTAGCTCAAGGGGCATGTCCCATGAAAGTCTTCACTTACCAGGAAACTGGGACAGAGGGGAGGACATCCTATTGGGACTCTAGATGAGAGAAGCATGGGAGAATAGCAAAGTAGAAGGATCCAGCAGGTCCTAGAAACCTACAAGTAGAACATTATGATAGGCTGATTGGGCGCAGGGGTCCCCCTCGAATATGGCTCCAGTCAAGGACAATACAGGCCCTAAACTTCAAACTCCTACCCAGATCCACTAACGGACAAGACATTCTCCACAATTGAGTGCAGAGTGGGTTATGACTTTCACACGTACTGGTGCCTCACATTTGACCATGTCCCCTGGATGGGGAGACCTGGTGGCACTCAGAGGAAGGATATCAGGCTACCAAGAAGAGACTTGATACCCTATAAGCATATAAAAGGGGAAGAAGTCCCTTTCAGTCACAGTCATAGGGAGGGGAGTAAGGGAAAATAGGAGGGAGGGAGAATGGGAGGATACAAGGATGGGATAACCATTGAGATGTAATAAGAATAAATTAATAAAATAAAATTAAAAATTTTAAAAATAAATAAAATATACTAGATACAGCAAGAATAATCACAGAACAACCAGGAATATATTCATGTTGCATTCATAGTGTGTTGGCTTTTTGCATTTGGCAACCTTGAAGAAAACATCTTTCCTATCTCCGTGAGTCTAAAATTCTGAATAGAGAGGATCCAAGATGGCAGCACCAAACACGCATGGTATCTGATCTGGAGGACAGAGACTAGGAACTCATCTGGGAGATATAGACCAGAAGACCTGAAGAGCCCTAGGTGAGAGGTTCCACAAAGTATAGAGCACAAGTCGGTCCAGCTTTGGGCCATCCAACTGTCCCATGGAGGATGGGTGCCCAGTCCCTAGAGTCTGTGTTTACATGTACACATGTGCTCATATCACGACCCATGATAAATTAAAAGAAAAGTATTTATTAGTCATTGTAAGGGAAAACAGATGTACTGTAAATTGTCCTCCCCCCTTTTTTTGTTTTGGACAAACTGTGTTCTCATCATCAGCCAGGCTGGCTTCAGACTTACGCACCCCCCGTCTTCAGCCTCCTGAATGCTGGGATCTAGGTGTACTCCTACACATGGAAATTTTCATAATGAAAATTGAAAAATTGCACACTATGTGAATTATGTCTCACTAAGATAGTATGAAAAGGGAATTATCAATCAATTACAGAGTTTGAACTTTCATTATATTCTGATTTCCAAAAGAGGTCAAACTATTGAGAGTGAATGTTAAATAACAATAGAGTGAAATATTAGTGAAATAGATTACTACTGATATATTTTAGTTTTAAATCTTATATTATTGATTGATCGATTGGTGTGTTTGTGTGCATTCCCTCTGTGTTTGTGTCCATTTCTTCAGCCATGGGCATGCCACAGCACATATTTGGAGGACAGAGGGCAAGTTACAGAAGTCAGATTTTTCCTTCTGTGTATGGAACGTGACGATTTAGCGATGGTCCTCTGGCTTGGCAACACGTGCCTTTACATGATAAGTTCTGAGCCAACCTTGTGAATCTCTTTTTATCTTCGATAATGGAATTACGGTTATGTTAGAAAATTATACTTATCATTTGGAATAACAAAGTCGGAATTTGTCTTCTTACATAAAATTATCTATTGTGTATGTATAAAGTGTGTGTGTGTGTGTGTGTGTGTGTGTGTGTGTGTGGTGTGTGTGTGTGAGAGAGACATGGCTTATATGAGGAGACACATGACAACTTTGTAGAGTTGTTTCTTTCCTTCTGCCTTTATGCGAATTTGTAAGATAAAACAAGGTATTGGGGGTGTTCTGTGTATCCTGATTTACCTTCTGAACCTGGCTCATGGGATTGTGTTTCAATATAGAAAAAAAAACACTCAGTAGTCTGGGAAAATTGGTCATGACTTCATGATGACAAGGGCATTTATTGTGTTCCTGTAG
>NW_026131670.1:0-44007 GCF_903995435.1 Acomys russatus
GGGACAGCTCTCCTCCCTGAATTGCGCGGCCGCCGCTGCCGCTATCGGGCCGTTACGCGACCAGCCTGGTCTACGAGTGAGTTCCAGGACAGCCGGGCTTTTATACCAAGAAATGTCTCACACCGCCACAAAACAACAACCAACCACAAACACAAAAACCAACACACACCAACACCACAAACCCCCAAAAAAATCAATCAGTAAATAACAAAAAACAACGCCACCAAAGATCACAAATACAACAACAAGACACAGAAAAAACCAAACCATACCATCAAAACCACTGACACGCAACCACACCACACGGCCATCACCACCGATCCCCCCATCTACCGAGATGACACACCCCTCGCTCCATCGTTTCACGTGGACTCCCCACTGGTGAACGTCGAACCGACCCTCGACTCGCCCCCCCCACGGAACCAACACACCTGACAACACTCCTCAAACCGCACCCCCCACACCCACCCTACCCATTCCCCCCTCACACGAGGCGAACAACCTGCCGGCAACACCTGCTTCAATGAGCCGCTGCCCGGAATGGGCGTCTCTGCGGTATACCCCACCGCCCTTCGGTCCACACACCTGACTCTACCTCTACACTCGCCCTCCAGTTACCTGCGACGCACCCCCCTTTTTTTCTGCGACGGATTTTGGCTATTTAACCCCGTGCACATCCTCTTCCAGTTTGTCTCTTCATCTTATGCTAGCGTTGGTCCTAGTGTGTCATGTTCCCACCGTTCCCCCCAAACTCCCATGTCATTGCGAACGTCATTCGTAAGTATACCAGCCGCTCCACTCATCCACGTTCCAAGCCCCTGGGGGATGCTTGACACACCAACAATGTAGAGTTCAGCCTGGGGGTGTGCTGCCCTTTGATCCTTGTACTACATACCTGTGGCCGAGCTTTCATTCATAGTAGACTGGGCACAGTTCAGCCTGGCCCGGACTGCTAGGCAGGCCGTTCGTGACAGTATGCTGCTATAAAAGTCATTTAGAATGGCTGAATTGCTTCTGGACCTCCCTTCCCCGTGTCATAGTTGGGGACTGAGACTTGTAGCTGAGTTAACTGCGCTCTGGCATTGGATCTGCACAGCTTCCAGCTGGTGAGCGGCTTTCTGGAAGAACCTCCCGCCTCTCTGACTGTTCCCTTAGGATGACTTCTGAGATACTGACACACAACCAAGCATAGGAACAGTAGAGCCCTGGAGTCGCTGAATTCTATTCCTGCTGTGGTGGGCAGCTAACACCTAGTTATCACATCCTGGGTGCCCCTCAGGTGTCAAGCTCAAGTAGACCCCATCTTGTAAAATGAAGGGTCTCGATCCACCGTGAAGAAGCAATCTGCTGTTTTCTGGGTCTGGAGAGGCAGCAGGGGACTTTTGCTTAAAGTTCGGGATGCAGCTTGGCTGAGTCCCTTAGGTCTTTAGGTGACTATGAGGCAAGCCAAGGGGGAACATGAATAGCTGAACTCTTGGGAATAAGAACACACACACATATACTCTATGCTTCATAGCTCTCCTTCCCTTAGTCAGAAATCATGATGGAACCCTAGAACCCAGCGGACATCTAACAGATAGTAACCACCATGCTCCCATTCTATTCGTCTCTTTCTATCCATATTTGGTAAAGTCCTAGCTGGGGCCCACTGAGCACACTTACCACATCCTGCTGGGTCAGGCTCTTCTCCCTGCAAGGTGTCCCACTGGTTGACTGTGCTTGGAAGAAAGTGCATCAGAGGCTGAAGTATCTGTAAAGGTAGTGGGGTGGTCTGGGTGCTGCTGAGCAGGGTGGGAGAGGGGTCAGCTGATCTGGAGAAAGATGGGTGTCATGAAAGGCCGCTCTACAGCCTGTTCTTAGGAAGGCATTGCCCAGAATGCTAATAATGTACAGCTACTTGCATGCACCGTGCTCATTCATGCCCAGTAGGGCAAGCTGCAGCTCACAAGCCTGCACAGTGATGCAGAGCATCCCTGCCTATCTACTCGTGAGAAGACCTTGAGAGCCATGAGAGGGGGCAGTGTTCAGCCCGGGCATGGGTTTAAAAGGAGAAGGCGTCTGGGTCCTGCTCCTTGGCCTTGGAGCCTTTCCTTCACAGAGCTGACCCTGAGCTCTGGGAATGGAAAAAAAAAAACGTTTCCTGGTCCTAGTGTGTGGTGTGAGATGTTTGTCTGGGGTCAGATGACCAGTGCATAGTTTTGCATTGTGCAAGTGGATTAGAGTATTTAGGAACCATGCATATAGTCAAATAGAGGGACAGAAAGAACGTAAGAAAGGTTGCAAACAGCAAGCAAAGACCTGAAAACAACCCAGGCAGCCTGTAAACAGAACCCCCAAATGCTTCCTGATAGGATGCAGTCTGTGATCCAACAGCACCCTGTGTGAATGGGTGATGTGCTCAGTTTAGGGCTGTGGGTGGCTGGCATCTGTACTCCATTTCAGTCTCCTCCCTTATGTTGCTATCATTTCAGCATCTAATAGCTATAAACCATGTCCAGGGGCCAATTTTCTTCTGCTTCTAAGAGAGTCTCTTCTAAGGAGAATTAAAGGCAATGCCAGCTTGCTGCTGGTGCTGGGAGGAGCTGGCAGCCAAGAGACACATTTGCTTTTTTGTCCACATTTCAATCTGAAAGGGTAAGTGGGGCCGACCGAAGACTGCCAAACGCTGGGTGGACTTACGATGTGGGGTGGCCTGCTTCAGATGTCACTCTCCTGTGAAATGTACACAGCCCTGAGAATTGAAAAGTGGTTTGTTTTAGAAAGTCCAAGTGAAAATTGCCCATTATCAAGGCAAAGACCATGGGCTCTAGAACCATCTTGCTGTTTGGGGTAGACATGACAAGAGGATGGGCATTTATCTACGTAGTGCTGTTTCCTGATGGGCATTGACTGACATTCCTTCTCTGTTTAAAGTGCTATAAAAGCAATATGTGTTCATATAGAAACATGGAAAAGCACCAAGAAGTATAGAAGAGACGAAAGTGTCAGAATCTCTTACTTGTAGCTACAGCAATGGCGGTAGTGATGACAATGATAATGACTGTGATGATGGTGATGATAGTAGTGGTGGTGATGATGGTGGTGGTGGTGATGGTGGCGGCAGCAATGGTGGTGGTGGCAATGCTGCTGTTGGTGGTGATGCTGGTGGTGGTGGTGATGGTGGCGGCAGCAATGGTGGTGGTGGCGATGGTGTTGGTGGTGGTGATGCTGGTGGTGGTGGTGATGGTGGTGGTGGTGGTGATGCTGGTGGTGGTGGCGATGGTGTTGGTGGTGGTGATGCTGGTGGTGGTGGTGATGGTGGCGGCAGCAATGGTGGTGGTGGTGATGGTGTTGTTGTTGGTGATGGTGGTGGCGATGCTGCTGTTGGTGGTGATGCTGGTGGTGGTGGTGATGGTGGTGGCAGCAATGGTGGTGGTGGTGATGGTGTTGTTGTTGGTGATGCTGGTGGTGGTGGTGATGGTGGTGGCAGCAATGGTGGTGGTGGTGATGGTGTTGTTGTTGGTGATGGTGGTGGTGATGGTGTTGTTGGTGATGGTGGTGGTGATGGTGTTGTTGTTGGTGATGGTGGTGGTGATGGTGTTGTTGGTGATGGTGGTGGTGATGGTGTTGTTGGTGATGGTGGTGGTGGTGGTGGTGATGCTGCTGGTGGTGGTGGTGATGGTGGTGATGGTGATGACAGCTATGACAATGGTAATGACAGTGGTGATGGTGGTAGTGATGACAGTGAAGTTGGTAGCGATGATGATGATAGTGATGGTGATGATGATGTTTACTATTAGTTGTAGTCAAACACATTCCTAAATGAACACCTTGATATATTTACTTTTTTCCTATTTGGGTATTACATGTACTTTGTACAAGATTTTTTTCAAAGTTAAACTCTGATGAGCAAATCTCAATAAGCAAGGAATAAAAGGCACTTCTTCAATCTGATAAAGTTCCTGAATGTGAAATTCTGTGCTGAACACAGATGAAGGAGCAGGGTGAGGCCACATGCTTTAGCTCAGCCTAAAGTGGAAATACTCATCAATGCAATAAAGCAGGAGAAGGAATGAAAGGCTTATAAATTGTAAGAAAGGAGGAAAATTGTCTTTATTTGTAAATGACTGTTATCTAAGGAAAAACCCAAAGGAATCTATGAAGCCAATATACAACAGGCAGTTGCATATCTAGACTGAAGCAATAAGCATCAGAAATAGAAATTTAAAAACTATTACAAGAGCATCTAAATATGGAATTTTTGAACTTAATAGAATATAGCAAAACATGTGGGCCTGTATACCGAGTATGATAGAATATCATTAGCAAAATCAGAATCAAACACGCAGACTATAGCAAGTTCACCAATCAGAAGACTTACACCCCTTCAGCTATCCTTCCTCCTAAGTTGGCCCACAGATCGAATGGGATGCAGGCTAACATCTTAGAAACAGCCAGGGGCCAATTCTGAACTTTTTGTGTACGTGTAGTGTATGTGTAGTTTGTGTGTATGTGCAAATGTGCATGCATGTATGTGGATGCCAGAGGCTGATGCTGGGTGTCTTCTTCAGTTGATGCTTTATTTTTGAGGCTGAGCTCTTTGAACTTCAAGTTCATCATTCAGGCCACTGAGCTCCAGGAACCTGCCTAACTATTTCCCCCACCAGGTCTCCCTCCCTCACCACCAGCATTAACGGTTATAGACATGCGCCACTGGCCAAGCCAGCTTATATTGGGCTTAGAGGAATCTGAACTCAAGTCCTCATGTTTGTAGGACACAGACTTTACTAACCAAGCTATCTCCCCAGATTCTGAAATTTACTGGGAAATGCAAAAATCATAAAATAGCTAAACCACTTTTCAAAAATGTTAGGGGACTCATTCTGTGTCAATGTGAGGCAGTGCTTCTCAACCTTCCTAATGCTGTGACCCCTTAATACAGCTCCTCATGTTACGGTGACCCCCCCAACCACAAAATTAGTTTCATTGCTACTTCAAAAGTGTAATTTTGCTACGGTTATGAATCAATGTAAATATCTGATATACAGGACATCTGATATGTGACTCCCCCAGGGGTCATGACCCACAGGTTGAGAACCACTGTTCTAAGGCTTGCTATCTGTAGTGATCAAAGCAGTGCAATGTTGACACAAAGGCACAGACTCCTGGATAGGACAAAGTACATGAGTAGTATACACACACACACACTCACATACACACACTTGCACACACATATACACACTGACATATACATAAACACCACACATACATACTCACACACACTCACATACACACAAATTCACACATACATATACACTTACACATACATAAACAGCACACATACACATTCACACACATACACACTCACACACATACACACTTATACACTTGTACACACATACACTACATAAACACACACACACAGATAATGATTTTTTTTTTTTCTTTGTTTTGAGACAGGGTCTCACTATGTAGCCTCGGCTGGACCTCTGGCCAGATTCCTCTAAACCCACATATAAGCCTGACATGGCCAGTGGTGCATGTCTGTAACCGTAATGTTGGTGGTGGGTGAGGGAGACCTGGTGGGGGAAATAGTCAGACAGGTTCCTGGAGCTCAGTGGCCTGAATTGATGAACTTGAAGTTCAAACTCAGAGATCACTTGCCTGTCTCCAGATTGCTGGGATTAAAGGTGCACACCAGCATGCCTGGCATGATCATTTGATTTTGATCAAGGCACTCGTGGTGGAAGATGGTCCTTATCAACAACTTGTATATAAACAACTAGATGTGCAATTGCAAAGACATAAACTGTGACTCTTACTCTGATAGACAACAGTTAGAACTTAGACCCGTAAAGTCTCAGCTGAGTGAGGAAGGACTTTTAACCTAAACGCTGGAGGCCATAGCAGGTGGGAATGCTGGTGCGTCTTCATGGACAACACAGCCTCACACTTTTCAGAAAACAGAGAGATAGTTGCAGTAAGATATTTGCAACACATGTATTGATACAGAATTTACATCTGGGATCTAGAAAGCATAGTTACAGCCCTTTCTAGAAAGAAAATGGGCCAATTTAAAACCAGCCATCTCATGAGAGATGTGAAGATGGCCAGTACACATCTGAAAACATGCTCACATTGCCAGTCGTCAGAGAGTTGGAAATTGAGCCCATGAGATGCCACCCCACACCTCATGTGGGAGAGCACACAATGGTGTGCATGTGTGATCACTTTTAAAGAAGTGTGTATTCCTGTGTGTGCACACCTGCCTGTATACAAACGTGCACATGTGTTCAGATGTGTGGTGATCCTGTTTGTGCTTCTTGAATTGAGGGTGAGATGCGTACCCCAGTGCAGAGGGAGTGCCTGCATTGGAGGTGTTAAGTCCCTGCTGGCAGACTGACACCCTGCCCTCTGCAGTGAAGCAAGAATCCCCATCCATGCTACCTGTGCCACTTTGAATGGACACAAAGAGATCTGGATTTAATTTGAACGTATTTATCCATCAGTGACACTGAGTGTTAGTTGTTTGTCTACCCTCCTTAATTGCAAGGTGTTGCCTGGGGATTACTGCCACAAATATGCGTCCTTGTTTTTCACTAGTTCCTTGTAATGTTTATCTTTGCCACCCCCGATAGGCACCAGAAATCCCATATTCTGAGACAGCTGTGGTCTCATATTGTGCTTGTGGATCCACTTATGGGGTGTGGCTTGCCAGGCTGGCTTGTCTCCCTATTTAGCTCACAGTCAGTGGTGTGATGGCCCAGCCATCAGCTTCCAAGTTGGCTTCTCAGAGTGCATAGTCAGGCCTGGCTGGTGGTTGGGAGCCTGGATGATTCCTCACCCACAACCTTCTTAGCAGAATTTTCTGGATTTCAGAGTATCTGATATCTGTGCTCCAGGAGTTGAAGAGGCAGGTGCCATAGCTTTTAAAACAAAGGTTGCAGATCTAACAGTGCACCCCCTTGGTCACATGCTTTTCTCACCTCTGCTGGAGGGGACAGCACCACTTGACAGACACTTGAATGAAAGGGCTATGGGTGGCTTTAAATGCCCATACTTATATATTTTTGTGCTAAGAATTGTGCAAATTTTATACCGACCCATATGCAGTTCTTCAGAAGCAAATGTTGGTGGGTGGCGAGCATGTGTCTGTGCAGTCTTGTGGGCCCCGTAGTCATTTGCTTGTGATCCTGTGTGTGTGTGTTTCAGAGTCCATTAGTTTCTGTTTTTGGTTTAACACAGGGTGCTACATGCTATCAGTGTCTCTGAACATGGTTGTGTCCTCTTAGCTGTGTGTCCTGGCCACCTTCCCATGTCAGGCTGTATGGATTGGCCCCTCCCACTCAGTCTTCGCAGGGACAGCTTTTTGGATCCAACCAGTTTCCTTCTGATGGGCATGGATCTTGCTTTTATCTCACAAGTAAACTTGCACACCTTGGCACAATACAAACATTTCTATACAATCTACTCAAAAGGGGAGATACTAGGCTAGTGTGGCCTGGCATCTGTCTCCTCACCGAGATACTGCACCTGTCACCATCAAGGCTTCCTCCACTAGTGATTGCCTTTAGTCCCCAGGCCACAAACATCTTCTATTTGTTGGCTGGTTCATTTGTTCATTGGGTAGTTGGTTCAATGGCTAGTTGGTTGGTTTGTTCATTGATTGATAGGTTGGCTCATTTGTTCGTTGATTAGATGGTTGGTGAGTTTTTTCACCAGTTGCTGTGTTTGATCACTGGTTGGTTATTCATTATTCACTGATTTGTTAGCTGACTAATTTGCTCATTGATAAGTTGGTTGGTTTTTTCATTAGTTAGTAGGTGGATGGTTCATTTGTTCTTTGGTTAATTAGTGGGTGTCTCATTTGTTTATTGGTTAGTGGGTTCACTGGTTAGTTGGTGGGTGTCTCATTTGTTCATTGGCTTGTTAGTGGGTGTCTCATTTGTTCATTGGCTCGTTAGTGGGTGTCTCATTTGTTCATTGGTTTGTTAGTGTGTGGCTTATTTGTTCATTGGTTCATTAGTGGCGGTTTATTCGTTAGTTTCTGAGTCCATGGAGCATATTATCAAGGATGGTGCCTTTCATTGCCTGTGAGACTTGAAAACTCTGTCAGAACATCCAAGAAGGCTTCTGTCTCTGGTGGTGTCTGGAAATACTTGGTATAGGACACCTTTGACCCTGCCTGACTATGGAATGGATCATAGGTGGCACAGTCCTTCAGGACGCCATGATATAGCAAGTGCTCATGGGTCATTGCTGAGGAAAGGCAGCCTAGAGCTATATGCAGCAGGCTCAGTGACCTGTGGTCTGACTTGCAACTGGCACAGTTATGTTATCATCTCTTAACACAGCTTCATGGCTGTCTAGATGCTGAGCCTAGACCACAGTACCTTCTGAATCCTCCCAGGACCCTATGAACCACACATGCACAGCCAGCCTCACAGGATGTTATTTGTCTCCTGGCACCATCCCCACCTCATTAAGAACAATGAGGTAAAACTGTCTGTGAGGAAACAAGAAGAGCCTCCTGGTTCTTCACTTAGCTGTCAGGTCACTCCCTCCAATGAGTGGACTCTGCTGGCAGTGCCCGTACTCAGAGACTGGCATTGAGCCTGCCCCTCTATGACACACTTTCTTTGGCAGTTGGCTCTAAAAGAGATGCCCTTGACACATGTTCCATTCTGTTGTGGTCATAATTCTCTGAGAATAGACAGGGCGAGGGAAACATGTCTATTATAGCCATAACTAAAGAGCATCAGTGATCATCCCAAAGGAGAGAAAGATGCTGAGCGGATGTGGGAGGAGCTAGGCATATCTGGCTCTTCACAGTAGCTTGTCCCTTGTCTGGTGACATTTCCTTCTGGCCCCCGATGGAATGGACCACAGCACCCACAGCCATCGGGACAGGCCTCATCCAGGACTTTCCTGCTACTGTCTGGTATAAGGTACTCCTGTGCCTGATACAGTATTTATGTGGCCTCAGACTGTGTGGTGGCATTTGCCAGTACCCATATGGCACCCTTCAAGGTTTGGCTCAGGTCTCTGCTTCTATGCCCATCCCCCTTGCCGTGAATGGAGTTCTTACTGTTAGCTTGGTTGTTGTTGTTGTTTGAGTAACAGTTTATGTATGTTACAGGTGGTCTTTTTATCTGGGGTACCACCACCTGTACTGTAGGTGACTGTGTTAGGGAGAGTTATAGGTACATGTCTCTGAGCGTTTCTGAAGGTGTCTTGACCAATGTCTGGGTTAAGCGTACACAGTAATGCAAAGGTGACAGGTGTATAGACCTAGGTCCATCCTTTAGGAGAAGTGAGAGATGGGCAGTCATAGACTAAGGGAGAGAAGCCTTGGGGCACTGGCCCCCTCCATAATAATTTGTTCCCAAGCAAAGGGGGAGACATAAGGAAAAGCCCCCTTTTCTTTATCCAGATTTTCCATAAAACTGCGTATCTGGGACACAGTGGTCAGTAGCTTCCTGAAACCCTCAGCTTTGTGGCCAGGAGCTGAAGGAGAAAACAAGTGCTCAGAGATACTTGCCCAGTCCAGCCATGAAGCCAGGCAGGGCACTAAGGAACATTGCTAATCTTCGCTGGAGCAGAAGCTGGACAGTGATAATGTATGTGGCTCATTTTGAACTACTGGGAGAGCAATTTAATTTTAGTCTTTCTGTTCATGGTCTGACCTTTTGTATCTATCCCTTCTTCCACACATGCCACTACCCATGGTTTGTCCATCCATCCATCCATCCACCCATCAATCATTTGTCCATGTATTCAGCCATTATCTATCTATCCATTGATCTGTCAAACCATCCACATGTCTAGCAATCCATTCATCCAACATCCATTTATCTAATTATTCAGTCTTCACCCCCATCAACTCATCCATCCACTCACCCACCCATCCACTCATCCTTCATCCATCCACCTGCCCATAGCACCATTAATCTGTTCATGCAATTATACATCCATCCAACCATTCGACCACTGCTTATCTATCCAACTATCTAACCATCCATCCTTATCTATCCATTTTTCTATACCATCATTGACCCATCCATCTGTCCGCCCGTCCATCCATCCATCCATCCATACATACATATCCCCCCCCCCTTTATGAGACAGGGTCTCTCTACATCCTGTAACTCACTATGTAGACCAGGCTGACCTCAAACTCATGGATCTCTGCCTGCCTCTGACTCCCAGGTGCTGGAACTAAAGGCATCAATCACCTAGCTTATTCATCTATTCATCCTTCCATCCTTTATTCATCTCCCATCTACTCACAAAGCCAGTCTCCAGCCACCCCTTTTCTTTTCTCCTTCCACTAACTCATCCATAATTCTGTATCTGCTCTTCCATCCTGAGGGTTGATGGAACTTGCAGCTGTGGATTTTGTAAACAAGAACCTGCATTCTCAGAGTGCTTCCTGACTGACCAGGATAGTGTTTTGATGTTGTGGAAAGTCAGATAAGGGTTGTGTTTCTGGCCATGGCATGGTCTCCTGAGACCTTGACATCTACTGAAGAACAGCTCTTACCATCCTTCCTGGAGTGACCTCACCCAGTCCCTTGGCCATGTCCTACACTCTCCTGCATGGATACCTATGAGGAGTGGGGATTCAGCAATACATCTGCTTTGGAAACATCCTACCAGCTTCCTGTCCCATGTTGTAAAGGAAATAGTGAAGACTTTAGATCCCAATATATAGTTGGTTGAAGTGTAGTCAGACTATAGGCTTCTTTCTCAATTGTGTGGTCAGGTCTACCCTTAAAGGGCAAGCTCTGAAGACTGAGAGTGAGGGGGTTGGGCTGAGTGGTGCATAGTACAGAGCCACTGTTGTCCCTTCCCAAGACAAGACTGTTACACATGCTTATGGCCCCAGTGGGTATAGCCCTTGCTTTGTGTGGGTCTCTGCAGGCAGAGATGTCAGTCTGTTGGGCTTAATGTGGCTGCTTGCACCCTGAGACATCTTCCCTGCACCTGCTGATCCCTTCTGCCTTGAACATATACATGCTAGCTTCTGTCACTTCCCAACAGAGGTTTCCTCTTGCAGTCAGTGACAGCGACCTCATTTCCTGCTATGTTCTAGATCTCCAGACTGTCCACCACCACCACAGCCCATGTAGGTCCATAGGGCTCATCCTTTCAGACATAGTTCAGGGCAGCAAAATGAACTTGGCAATTGTTGGCAAGGAAAAAGTAGGCATCCTGGGTGAAGGAGCAAAGCTGTGCATAGTAGAACAACAAATAGCACCCTCCCCCACCCACTGCCACAAGCCTCCCTGCATGCTCTCTGGAGGCAGAGCCCTGCTGCCTAGGCAACCCTGGGATCTCGTAGAAAGGTTCAGGGATATGACAGCTGGGTGGGTGGCCTGAGGATGTGTGTAGAGGGAATCCCAGGTGTTGCTTCCCAGAGGCAGAACTGATTTCCAGTTACCACTCTGTGAAGAGACACTTCTGCCTCTGGTTGCCTAAGCTCTCCTTCAGGCCTTCAGTTGTAACCAATCCTTCATGTCTCACCCTCAGACCCACACCATGATGTCATGTCTGGCTGACAGTACTGTTCTTTTTGTCCCATCTCTGACTTCCTTGTCTTGCTGTTGGGACTGTCACCTGTACCGTACAGTCCCCGTTTATCCCCTCCCCTGTGGGGCTAGTGGGAAGTGCCCAGTAGGTAATGCCATGGTAGAGAAGGCTGGATGGGGCAGGAAAAGCAAACCCTTCCATGTGCAGGTTCCTACAAGGCTGACACTTTACGTTCATAACTGCTTGTGACTGTCCAGGTCCCACACCTGGGGACATGGCTCCAAGGCCTTGTGGAGGAGACAAGGTAGTTCTAGGAGTTTGGCCCCTCCCGAACTGTGCTTTGGTGTCTTTCACAGGTCATGTGACAATCTGGGGCTAACTGGGGAGAGTTGTCATGTCTCTCAAACCAAGCATGCTTTGGATGGACCGTAGGGGGTGCATCCCTACAAGGCCATAGCTGTAATGTGCAAATAGGCCAGGCAGCTCTGGCCTCCTGGGGTATGGGTGAGGGAGGTGCTGTGGTGGCAGACTGAAGACCCCTTGTCTGAAGAAAATAGAAGCTATAAATTATGGAAGAGTTTACAGGTGGGTAAAGGGACTCATGCTTATGGTGGTGGTGAGCCCGGCAAAGGGTCTGAGGTCAGAACACCAACAGCCAGAGCCCTGGGGATAGCAGGAGAGGGAAGAAAGCCTGGCTAGCTCCAGTGGCCAGCACTGCCTGCCTGCAGCCCTGGCCATACCCTCTGTTGTCCCCAGATTTAGTCACTATGGAAGAATTTCATCAGGGCTTCCAAGGCACCCAGTTTGTTTTCCAAGCCCCTGGTTGGCCTTGCATGAGGCCGCCACCCTGAGGGTGAGGGCTGGTGAGAGGGACCTGGGCAGACCCTCCATTGCTGCCATTCCTTCTGGTTTGGCTCTCAGGTCTTTCCTAAAACTGGCTCTTTACCCCAGGAAGCCACAGGGAAAGAGAGACAGGGAAGAGAGGGGGAGTACTGGCAGCTCTGCAGCCTGGGAAGGCAGTTGTCCTGTGCGTATGGGTAGGTCAGGAGCGAGAGGCTGGATACTGGCGGGCTGTGTAGTGGTTGCTATGCTGGCTGCACCTCTCTAGTCCAGGCCTTGTTGCTGAGCCTTTTGGCTCTTACTCTTCTGTCTGTGAACTTATAGAACTGAGCCCAGGGGTTGTCGAAAGGCTCATACATTTCTCGCTTGCCCTTGGAGCTTGCAACACAAAACAAAATAGCTTACTCTCCGTTTCTCTGTTCCTAGTCCTTCTGTCACCAACCCTGTCTATTGCTCTTTTGTGTCTCTCAGTCTTTGTATGCTCCTCATTTTCTCTAAGGTTTATGGTGAGTGTGGCCCACAGTTTCTCCCGGCAGTCTGACATGGAGAAGACAGTGTCTGAGGCCTACTTGACCATAGGTCGGGCTCAGATGACTAAGTCACAACACTTGCTCACCCCTCTTGAGATACCAGTCACCAGTGAGTGATTAGTGGAGCTAAGGCTGTAGGAGCGATTCCGGGCCAGTGACCTCCCTGTGAAGGTACAGAGGGCCCATGAATCCCTGTGGCACTCCTTGAGGAGAGAGCTGCTGTTCCAGGCATGTGTAAGGAGGGGACAGGTAGCTAGCTGGGCTGGAGGCCTCCTGCTCCCAGCAAGTGTGTAAATGGGCAATTTATTGAAGGCATGTGTGTGCTGAATCAGGGGCAAAGAGTTGTGTCACTCAAATCTGTTGGGTCAGAACTGTGACCTCAGAGGACTCTGACAAAGGTCATGGGTCATTTCTCATCAGCTCACAGCTGCTCTGAGATCAGAGCCTGGTGGGAGGCAGAGCATGGCAGCCAAGGTGAAGTGAATTGCATTCCTGAAAGCAGAGCAGGGGAGCTGAGCTTATTCACCTTTGGCCTGCCATGTGTAAAGGCCATGGGCTCACTTAGTCATTCAACAAACACAGCTGAGTGGTGGCTCTGCCGTGACCCTGCCCAGCCCATCACAGAGGGCTCTGCCTTTCTTACTGTTTTCCATTCCCAACCCCGATGGGATGGGGTGCAAGATGAATCCTGCAAGCCGTTACATGTAGCCCTTCTCTCAGGACCTCAGCGTTCTGCAGGGCTGTCTGTGCTCTGTTGTCCCCAAGCCTCCTGCTGAGCTGGAGGGCAGTACTTGGCCAGGGTCCCCTCTGAGTGTTTCCATTCCCTGCCGTGGCCAGGACTGTGGTGGCAGAAAGCATGAAGCTGGGGTTTTAGATTCTATTCTGAGGACACGGTGTGAGTGACTCCAGATGGTGACCCAGACCTCACTGGTCTTCCGAGAGCAGGCTGCCTTCTGCAGTGTTGGCAACCAGTGGCCTGGTTGATGTGTTCCACAGCCAGGGCCACCAGTCCAAGGGTTAGGCTGCTGAGCATGGGACTGGCCCTCCTGCAGAGCAGGCTGGTGTCCTCCCAGATGTTTCTGAGCACGAGGCAGGGGTGTCTAGATAGCACCTATGACAAGGCACCAATTTCTGTTCTTCCTAAAAGCAGACATTCCCTTCCCTCTATTCTTAAGCCTGGGACCTCCTGGTATTGGCCTGTGGAGTACTGCACCAGGGTCTGTCATGAGCTGTCTGCCTCATTTGGTCCTAGGCAGAGCTGCAGGCTACATCTTCATGTGCCAATGGCTCAGTTTTAGTTGTCAATCTCTGGCCAGCAGGTCAGGAGAGCCGTGTGCTGTGACCATGCCAGTGAGGCTTTAGTGTCCTATAGCTGTGGAGTGAGTGGACAGAGGCAACAGAGATTAGCCACTCCAGCTCTCAGCTCTGCAGGAGCACAGAGCAGCCAGGGCTTAGTGGTGGTGAAAGAAATGCCTCATGGGGCAGGGTAGGGTTACCCTGTGGTCAGAGGTGGCATGTTGCTGGTGGGTGAGACATGTGACTGCCTAGACTTTGTAAGATCTGTCTTTGGCCTCTGCCTCCTGGTTTGCCCCATTCTTCTCCTCACTTGCTGAGTGAGTGATGAGTGAATCCTTCCCTTCAACCATCTATTCATCTACTACACACTTATTTGTTGCCTACCATCCATCATATATCCATTCACCCATCCACCTGCACATCTGTCCTTCATCCATTAATCCATTGTCTCTAATATCCATCCATCCATCCATCCATCATCCATCCATCCAACCATCATCCATCAATCTACACACCCATTCATCTACCTACACATCCATCTATTATCCATCCATCTTTCCATATATCCACTACCAATTCATCTGTCTATCTGTCTGTCTGCCTATCTATCTATCTATCTTCTATCTATCATCCATCCATCCATCTAGCCATTCAGCTACCATCTATATATCCTTCCATCCACCTACCTACCCACTTATCACCCACTCATCTATCCATCATTCTATCATCCAACAATCCATAACCTATAACCTTCTATCCACCCACCCCACTTATCATCCATCCACCCACTCATTCATCTATCCAATATCATCACCTATCAAACAGTCTATCCATAATCTACATCTGTCTACTCGCCTATCCCACTTACCAGCTATACCTATCCACCATCCATCCATTAGCCTGTTCACTCATCCGTATCCACTTATCATCCACCTACTGACCCACTGTCCACCATCCATCAGCACACTGGTCTGTTCATTCACCCATCTATTGAGGAATGTTGTTGTCAAGCATAAATGGCTATTGCTGTCTTGAGATCAGAGCAGCTCTAATTATACACATGAGATTCTCACAAGATTGAATTTACTAACATTCCTTTGTAGAGGGGAGAGAGGGATCACAAGATGTCCTAGATGTTCACAGATGGCTCACATGGCTCCACTGGAGGCATCACATAAGGCCTGGCTCCTCCCTGAGGACACAAGTGATTAACTATTGCTGGGCATGTCTCTTCCTTGTCAGTTTAACCACCTCTAAGTGGTTGTCTATGCTCCTGTCAGACCTAAGACTTAATGGTGGAAGCCTTTCTTTGGTCTGCCACCGTTGCCTTACCTGGGGTGAATAGATGTTTGTTCATGTCTTCCAAAGAAAACTTAACCCACCATCCACCCACCTACCCACCCACCTATGGACCCATCCCGTCATCCACTCATTTACCCACCCATCAATTTCTCTCTCCATCTACCCAGTCAACCATTTATTCACCCACTCTTCTACCCACCAACCAGTCATTCATCTGCCCATTCATCCATCCATCCATCCATCCATCTTTCTGTCTATCCTGGCCCCTTTATCTGAGCCCCCTTGGTGACATGGCTTCTTTAGTGTGTTGAGTATCCAGAACTCAGCTACATGGCTTTGACTGCTTCCTGGGTTACCCTTTTTAAAGATCTTACAACTAACCTCACTTGCATCCATTTCCCAGTTTTAGAGATGCCACACATGGTCCCATTCAACACTAAAATGGCATGAGGATGCTGGAGTGTTAGTAACAAGTGTCTGGGCTGACCAGTAACACACATGAGAGGAGGCTGAGTCCAGCCTCTTAGGTTTCTGTCCATTGAGGGATGGGCTGACATCTGCTCCTTTCCATGTCTAGAAGTGACAGTAGGGCTCCTGTCTTTTTTTTTTTTTAAATATTTTTATTTAATTTTAATTTATGTGCATTGGTGTGAAGGTGTCAGATCTTGGAGTTACAGACAGTTGTGAGCTGCCGTGTGGGTGCTGGGAATTGAACCCAGGACCTTTGGAAGAGCAGACAGTGCTCTTAACCACTGAACCAACTCCCCAGCCCTAGGGCTCCTGTCTTTAGCAGCCGGGCCACTATGTGCTGTGATGCATGTTCCTCAAATGCAAGTGTAGCATCTGCATAGCTGAGTACCAGGCTGTCTGGGGGAGGGCAAGCTGTCTGGAGAGCAGAGCCAGTTGGAGTCAGAAGTCCTGAGGTAGCATCCAAGGTCATACT
Source organism: Acomys russatus (assembly GCF_903995435.1). Lineage (NCBI taxonomy): Eukaryota > Metazoa > Chordata > Mammalia > Rodentia > Muridae > Acomys > Acomys russatus. The sequence goes on from NW_026131670.1 coordinate 16,423, forward strand.
ATCACAATGAGGCTACTACTCACGTGACAGGATCACTCTTGCAGTTGTATGGAATCCTTGGGCTGGATCCCAAGCCCAAACAGAAGGGTCTTAGTGCAAAGACTGCCTCATGGCTATAGCCTTAAGGCAGATTGGGGAGCTTACTACAACTCTTGTTCCACTCCAGGTTAGATTCTGGCTTGCTGCAAAGATTCTTATCCCAAAGGCATCTGGGAAATGTAGTTTTAGCCCCCAAGGCTGTGGAGCAGGACTCTCTGGGAGGAGACTGGGTCTAGCTGAAGTGAACAGATAAGGCAGGCAGCTCTCTCTCTGAAGCTGGAGTTCTTGCATGCAAACCGTTTGGAGGTGGTCTCATTTGCAGTGGGTGGAGAATCTCAGAATTCTTCAGGCTCGACTCTTTGAAGCACAGGCTTTTTTTTTTTTTTTTTGGGAGCAAAGGCCTCAGATGTAATACCATGTGTGTCTTTCCTAAGTCTGTGGGACTCAGGTGAGTGCTGAGGTCACCATCAATACCATTTTCCTTGCTGAGCGTCCTGTACATTAGCTATGGAGTTCTGGGAACTGCCCCCCCCCCCCAACCGCCAGCAGGTTCCAGGAGGATTCTGTGGCTTCTTTGACTGGCCTCAGCTGGTATGATCGTCCCTTGGGGGTGTGGTGACCCTGGATTCCTAGCCACATCCACCTGTTCCAATAGGCCCCGGCACGTCAGAGTGGAGGTGCTCACCCTGGGTTAGGCACAGGTTTGAGGGGCGGATAGGCATCTTCTGTGGGAGAGAGTTTTCCAGAAGCCTGTGTGCTGGACACAACTCTGGTACTCCCCACACCTTGTTTAAGACTAAATATATCTTGCTGTCTGGCACAGAAAAGCCCTGGCCAGTGGGAAGGGTGGCACTGGGCCTAGGAGAGGTCTGGTGGCCTTTTAAACTTGTTGGAATACAGGTCTGTAAACATCCCCAGGCAAGCTCCTGAGAGACTGCTCTCTGCATTGACAATGGGGAAAGCAGGCTCCAGCCTGCTCTGGGAAGAACATCACAGCAGAGATGCTGTGATGCAGGTCCAGGAAGCCCTTCTGGGATCCCCATCAAGATCTTCCCTAGGCTACTGCCAGCCTCCGAGCTCAGTTTCTGAGATGACCCAAGGTTCAGTGCTATGTCATTCTGGCCAGGTGTGCTGGCGGTTGGCATGGTCATCTTCCCACGGCTGTGTCCAGGCCTGGGGCTGTGCCACACAGCCTTGCCAGTGCGCTCAGCATTGCCTTTGATGTTCACTAAACAAGAACCCAGGGAGGACATTGTCACCATGTGAGTATCTGGGAGGCGCCACAGATATGCAAATGACTGACACCTTATGTGGCACTGGGCACTGGGGAGTGGCTAAGAGCTGTCCAGGATTCTGAACTGGGTGGAGGCTGTACGGGATCGATAGTGGGCTGGCTGTCTACACTGTGCTCTGCTGTACGGGATCAACAGTGGGCTGGCCATCTACATTGCGCTCGGCTGTCCTTCATAATGATTTCTTGTAGGGGTGGGGAACATTTTTCTCTGGAGTATATGGTGAAGGATGCCAAAAGTTGGCTGCAGACCTGGCCACATGGTTGTCTTGGATTACAGGGTTGTGAGTTTCAGGCTCTTGACTTGGTGGCCGCTGCTGGATGATTTGTCAAAACCCTTACCGGAGGAAGCCTGTGTGATCATCCTTTGTTACCACTTTCTTAAAAACAGCCTGACTTGCCTCCCGGAGAGTCAGTCCTACAGTAACATCCACTTGAGGAGGAAGGCAGGAAGTTGGCAGGTTGAGTTTGGGAGAGACAATCAAGGAATAGCCAACTTCAGCCTCCTGTAGTCTTCATATGGGGAAGTCGAGGCAGGGACTTCAGACCGCTGGTCATGTCAGATCCACAGTCAAGAGCAGAGAGAATGGACGCACACATGCTCACCTTCTGGCTTATGTTCAGCTCTGGTTCTTCACATCTTATACGTTAGGACCTCATGCCTAGGGGATAGTACCACCCACAGTGGGCCGGGTCTTCCCTCATCAGTTAATGAGGGAAGTTAACCTCCCATAGGCATGCCTACAGACCAACAGGGGTGACTGTTGAGTTCCTGAGCAAGCACCTGCAATTCAGAAGTTGGAGGGTCAAGCTTCTGCTTTCCCTGAGTGTTTCCAGAGCGGGAGAGTCAGAAGCCTTCCTAAAAGGATCTGAGGTCTCTGCAAGCATTCTCTGTCCTGGGTATTCAGGCCTTGGTCTTTTGAGGCTGGACAGAAGTTGGATATTTGCTGTAAAGTGTTGTGGGAACATGGGGGACAAAAATGACACCGATAACAGTGGAGAGGTTGCCTAGCAATTTCTTAAGCTGTCAATCAACCCCAATGTTGGAAACAGCTCTGCAGGGATGTCTGGGGACAGAGGGTCTACTGAGGCTTCCTGGCTGTGTCTGAGGGACAGAGACATCTCTGAGGCTGCTGCTTAGGAGTCACAGTTAGGAAGTGGAGCTTGTGTGACTCAGGCCAGCCAAGGATTTGGAGCAAGGAGTCCCTGCAGGTTGCAAAGCAAGAAAGTTTGGGAGGGGGCAATGATGGGGCACTGTCAGAGGGTGTAGGCGAGGCCAGGCCAGTTTCCCTGGGAAACTGGCTGCATGATGAAGATAGGACCGCTCTACAGGCGTCCCTCCTGGTCCCGAGCAGTGCCCATCACAGATGTTTGCTGGAGGGAAATGTGAGGGGTGGGGGTGAGCGCTGTTTTCAGTTGTCTAAGACTGTCTTCCTCTTTGGGGGTGCGTCTCAGTTGTGTCCACCCTGGGGCTGACACAGCCTTTCTGTCTTTGCAGCTCAGCCATCAGATGTTCTGGAGATGCTAGATTTTCACAATTTGCCCTCAGGGGTAATGAAAAACCACAGGTTTCTGTGCCACTCGACGATCTTCCAAAGGGCCGGACGTTGCCTACCGTGTCTCCAAAGATGCACAACTCAGCATGCCCACCAAGCAGCTGTACCCTGGTAAGAGGTGCCCCATTTCTGTCTGGGTGGTGGAGTTCTGGGGACTCCAGGGTTCTGGCCTGGGGACAACGAGGAAGCCTGAGTGGGTGGTTGTAGCAGAGCCATGGGTGTGAATTCTGGGAGTGAAACCTACCACCCACTTACCACTTGTGTGCGTGTGCAAGGCCTTGTCTGTGCTCATCAGATCCAAGCAGGCAAGTTTCCAGCAATGATAGACCACCATGACAAAGGGCAGAAAGGAGCTGGATGCCCTCCAAGGGATGAGATGAAGAGAGAGCTCAGGTCCTGGCAAAGGAAATGCTGGTAGTAGGGAACACAACCTAACTGGGGCCAGTAACACTGAGAGACACAAGTCCAGCCTCCTGGCTGGCAGCCAGCATGAGGGAGCCTTAATGAGAATCTGCTGCCAGGTGCCAGGCCTCTGCTTTAATTATTTATGCAGAGGGAGCCATGTTGGGTGGAGGTATACATCCGAATTAGTCACACACTTGGGTATTTAGCTCCGATCCTCCACATCTTGTGGTGTTGACTCTGTTTCTTAGCAATTAAACTTTATTATGCAACCCAACTAGCTTATACAAGAAGGAAAAAGGTTAAAGGGACAAAAGAGTGAACCTTCCGGTAGCCGTTCCACGGGACGGATCCTTAGGTGTCTCTCTGGTGTGCGTTCTGATCCAGCTTGTCCGCTGCCCCCCCCCCCCCCACGCTCTCTCTGCAGCCGACTTTGTTATTCTCTCTTCCCCAGCTCCCTCAGTCACGTGGGAAGGACCGGCTCCTTCTCCCGGTGAGGGTCCATTAGAAAGACAATAGTCCAGGTGGGGTTCCCAGGTCTGCTTCCTGAATTCCAGACCCAGGATGGCTCCACTCAGTCTGTCACAAGGTATTCATGGGGTGCCTCAAGGGTAAAGCCCGCCAAGACGGCTCCCACCTGTGACAAAGCTTACTCCTTCCCACATTGTGGTATTGATTAAGTGTTTATTCACTGATGGGCAGGTGATGGGTTCCCCTCTCCCTGCCTCAGGAGAGCCTGTTGGCTCAACTTGAGGTGGCCCGACCCTGCTAACCTGATTATGAGGTGAGCCAGGCAGAAGGCATGCTCCTTCTGCATTTAGAAGCCCGCGTTCAATCTTTTTTTGTGATCTAGATGTGACCCCAACATTGAACTAGAACTGGGCAGTTTTAGCAAGCTATCCTGTCCCAGTGAACCTCGTGTCTCCACTGTGTCCCCGAAGGATGCTCTGGCTGGCTGTGTGGTCACTTCCTGTGGCCTTCTCCTGTCTGGGTTTTTCCTCCATCCAGCATCTCTCTGAAGTCATTGTGACTTTAAGAGTTTGTGTCTGAAGGAGGAGCTGGGTGCTTTGGTCCATGGTGTCATTTTGGATGGATGGGTGGCGTGCACAATGTTCCCCCTTGCAGCTTCAGAGGGAGCAGCCTGGGGGCTCCAAGGAGCAAGCCTTTGGTGCAGGACCACCCTGGTTCACAGATGCCCAGTCCAATTCATCTCAGACACTTTCTGAGCGAGAGCCCACCCTTCCTCACGGGGAGCTGCGGGGAGTCTGTGCCTTACTTTTTGGGGACAGCATATTTTTTTGGAGAGAGGTCACCTTTAGAACCCCAAGTCTCGTTATTTTTTTTACCAGAGACTTGTAATTTTTCTGCCCTTGTGGTCCAAGAGTTAGAATTTCTGAATTGGAGCCATAGAGTCCTTGGCCCAGGCAGGAAGGTGCTGCTGGCAGGGGACAAAGGGATATGAAGCTGATGTGGGAATAGCTGTGGGAGGGGGGAGAGGCTCCTAGAGCAAGGAGCTCCACACAGCCTGCCGCTAATAGCCTCTCTTAACAACTGCCACCCAAGGCAAGAGTGCCCGCAGAACGGGTCGCTAGAATTCCAGTCTGTCACTCAGTTCCCCCTGGGTTAGCTTGTGGTAAGAATTCTCCTAGGATCAGGGAGATGAGCCTGGGAAATTGAGTGGATTCCCAAATCAGATGATAGGGGATGTTTTTGTGGTTGTTAATTAGTTTGTGGCTCTTTTGTTTTTGAGACAGTCTTAGGTGGGCTCAGGCTGGCCTTGAATGTGCCAAGCAGCTAAGGAGCCCTCGAACTCCTGGTCTTCCTGTCTTCACCTCCCAAGTGGTGGGACTAAAGGCATGTGCCACTGAACTCTTCTTACCCTCTTGCCTTGACTCCCAGTGTGTGGGACCATAGACCTGGGATTTATTTATTTACTTTTGACAGGGTCTCAGGTGTTCTAGGCTAGCCTGAGATTTCGATTGCCAGTCAAGGTTGGCTTTGAACTTCTGATGTCTTGAATCTACCCTAAGAGTGTAGGCATGCATCGGTTTGCGGTTTGTGTGGTGGTGGCGGCGGCGATCAAACACGGCGCTCCAGAGAAGCCCCAGCCTTCCCAGAGGCCTTGGGAAGTTTTTGTTTTTGTTTCCTTTCTCCTGTCCTCAAATTAGTAACTTGATTGGGCATTCAGACTTGCTCTAATTAGGGTGTGTGTGTGGGGCACTGGGCCACACACTGATTGTCGTTAGGGGCCAGTGAAGCCAAGGTGGCTTCAGAGTGTCTGCGGAGGAATTCCTGTGGAGTCAGTCTCCTCAGGTCCCACAGGTCAGCCCGGGACAGACTTATGCATCATCTGGTCTATGAGGCTGCACAGCTCAGAGCAGGCGGTTAATCCTGGAAAGTCCTGGAAGGTACTGCGGGCTTTCTGATTGGCAAGTGCTCAGGAAACAGGTCAGACCTCGTGGGATGTCTTTCATGGGACTCATGTGGCCACTTGCCAAACATTGCCGAGGCGAGAATGAGAGCGGCTGTGAGCTACCTTCCAGAGTGTGGGAGCTGCTCGGCTGCACCAGGGTGGGGAGGCTGGCTGTGGCAGCTGCACATGGAGGCCTGAGGGCTCCAGGCAACTGCAGCAAGGCTGCATTGAGCAGAGCACGAATAGAGGTTTGTAATTGTCTTAGTGCCTAGTGAAGCCCTAGAGGGTGGCGCAATTGTCCCCTCATAGCCTGTGTGGCTCTGGGTCTTTAGATGGCTGGGAATGTCTGTCCACTGGAGTATGGTCTGGTCATTCTCTCCCACAGGGTGGGTACCGTATCTAAAAGAAACTACCTGTAGACAGCCAAGCTCAACTGTCCCTGTGTCCTTGTGTCCCAACAGGCTGCTTGCAATGTTCTCCTAAGTCACACTGTGGCAGGGCCGCTGATCTCACCTTGGTGTAGAGGACCGATCCCCACCGTTCTTGAGCTGGGCACTGAGGTCTTAACCACTCAGCTGAGGAGGGAGCCGAGATTTCTGACTCACTCAGGACTCCAGACAGGGTGGGTGGGGCTGAAGCTCTTTTCCTCATGCCTCCTTGCCAGGGCTCCATCTTTACTCCAGGATCCTAAAGTCGTCAGCAGGCCCCAGGCTCCAGTAGCACCCAGTGACCCGCAGAGTAGCCTGCTGCTCCTACTGTCCCCTCCCACTCCCACTAGGCAGAAAGTCTCGGTCCAAACAGTCCACTGGTGACCACAGGCTAAACCACTTCTTGGAATGCTGGCCCTAGACCATGGCCATGGGTGGAGGGCAGGATGCTGTCTGCCTGAGCAGGCCCATATAAGGACCGAGGACAGTGAGAATACAGCACCCGGCCAGAGGTGCTGTTTCCCTCAGTGAGCAGAACTGGTGTTCTCCGAGAGGTTCTGTCCATCCCACCATATAGGAGTATGTGGGATTCCCTGGTTGAGGGCTCCCACCCCATTCCCTGTACAATAAGATGTAGGATCTCTTAGCTTATCCTTCCTCCCCTATAGTGAGGAGTTTTAGGATGGCCTTTGACTAATATCCCCATCAATATGTGAAGTCCTTTGGTTGAGGGATGGCCTGCTCCTTGTCCCCACATGGAGTGGTATATGGAATCCTCCAGTTTAGGAATATCTTGTTCCTTGAACCCATATACAGTAGGATATAGGGTCCCTAGTGCATCCTGAACTGTGGGGGGTGAGGGTCCCCTCGAGGAGTGGCCCAGCTTGGCGTCTACGTGGTGTTGAAGATGCCCTCCTATTGCTCCGTGTTAGACCCCAGCTATCTCATGATGACAGCCAGCTGCAGGTGCCCTGCCATCACCTGAGGACCTGGGGTCACACTTGGTGGCCCCAGAATAACTCCATCCTGCAGGAAGTGACAGCTGTAGTGATTCTTCAGGCCCATCATCTTCCTCAGATGAGAGTCCTCTGGGTCCCCATGGGCCGTCATCCCTACGCTGGCTCCCTGCCTAAAGCTCTCCACAACTGCAGTGAGTTCCTGCCCTTGTCTCGTCTCGCCACCCCCCCCAAGCCACTGCACATTGCCTATTATTGAAATAACTTGATTATTGTTTATGCCCCTTATGGAAATGTCACTTCCTGGGCAGAGGACCTTGTCCATCCCTTGACTTCACCCTGGAGCCCCGCCCATATTAGAGGAATTGTCATAACTATTGATTACCTCACCACGGCGAGCAGCCCGTCAGCCAGCTCATCACTATTGACTTAGAATGAGTCAATTCCATGCCAGCTGCACTTACTAGCTGCCTACTGTATTCCTGCCGTGGACTGGTACCTTTGGGTGTTGGTGGAAGGAGAGAGTATCCCAGGAGGGAGGTAGCTGGCCCTCTGCCACCCTCACCTCTCAGTGGTGGCTTTTCTGAGGGAGATGAAACACAAAGTACCAGACAGCAGATGCACTTCTTCCAGACTATCCGGAAGCTTGGAGTACAGTGTCAGCGGCCAGCTCTTGTCACAAGCGAGAAGGGACCTCCTTAAAGTGACTATAAATCCATTGTTATTTTGCCAGGAGAGAGATTAATGTTGAACACAACTTATCTTTCTTAAGTTTTGTCTGAGCTGAGAAAATGTGTTACCGTAGTGATTTTAAACATTGAGAAAGAGCATTTTAATGAGCTGGGAGAGATGGGTTGGCTGTCCTCGGCCGTAGATCATGATGGAGAAAGAGGACTCTCTCATGCGCCATTCTTCTCATTCTTTCAGTCAATGGCTGCAAGGGACACAGAGTCAGGGTGGGCACAGAGGCAGGACCATGCGCGGTGCACCCCGGATGCATGCAGAGACCTTCAGGCTGCTATAGAGACCACAGGTGTCCACTTCCTATGGGGACAAGGCCCCGCACTGGCATGGCTAACTGGGGGCTTGCACTGGCATGTATGGCAGTTCTTGCCATCCACCAGCACCAGCTAAGGCTGAGACCTCCATTTTCCTCACATCCCTGGTGCAGTGTTGATGTTCAGGGCATCAAAGCAGTGAGGTCTCTCATGTTTCCTTCCAAGTGGCTTCCTGTCTGACATTTTACTTTCCCCTAGCATGGTACCTGCAGCATGCAGTTTTAACAGCAGAGGGCGCCCTTGGATAGCTTTGCATAGGAACTATGCAAAGCAGCCTGGCTACAACAGTGACTGGTGGCCTTCTGAGCCAAATGGCTGTCCTTGTTCCTACTCTAAAGGAGAAGGTGAAATAGCCAGACATTCCTGTCCCAGCCCATAAATTATATTCCCAGCCATCTACAGAGAACTGTGTGGCTTGGTGACACCTCACCACTGTGCCTTTCGTTAGCCTGTTCCTGCTGATACCTTGCTGGCTGGGTATCACCCGCTGAGGGATCCCCCACACTCTCCACGGGTGGGGGAGGGGAAGAACGTTTCTAGAACATTTTCCCTCTCATCAATTAACTGTGTTGCTCATACCCCATCAGACCCAGGGCCTTGGCAGCAAAAATTCAGTTATAGGAGGACAGACTTTTTTTTTTTTTTTTTTTTTTTTTTTTTTTTTTTTTTTTGGTTTTTTGAGACAGGGTTTCTCTGTGTAGTCTTGGCTGTCCTGGACTCGCTTTGTAGACCAGGCTGGCCTCGAACTCACAGCGATCCGCCTGCCTCTGCCTCCCGAGTGCTGGGATTAAAGGCGTGCGCCACCACGCCCGGCAGGAGGACAGACTTTTACCAGGAACCCTGGGGAGGTGGCAGCCAAGGTCTCCCCAAGCTTCAGGCAAGGGTGGCATCAGGAGTGGGTTCAGGTACCTTCAGAGACAGCCTAGGGGCTTCCTATATTGAAAAGGACAACCCCTCCTGTTCAACATACTAGATATTTGTTTTTCTTAAAAATTTAAGCTTGGAGTATTTTAAAATTTATTTCTGCTTTTTCTTTGATTTGCTTACTGACAAAGACATATCAGAAAGTGTGAGTTTTGGTACGCCACAGGCCTGTAGTCTCCCACCCCCTCTCTTCCACTCCTCTTATCCCCTGTGATTGAGACACGCTGTGCCCAGCCTTTTGTACAGTGGGAGATGCAAAGGTCCTTTGTAAGTCGTCCCTGACAAGGGCAGGTCCAGAGGGTCTTGGGTAGGACTCATATGCAGATGCGTGGAGGTGCAGGGTAGAGCCAAGGAGAGGGTGTCATGGGCTCCTCACTAGAAGGGCCACTGCTGTTTTCTGGAGAAGCTTGTGTGGCCAGTCTGCCTTGAACTGGCAGCTTGACAACCCCCCCCCCGTGCCGCCCCCCCCCAGTGGTGGAGGAGGAGGCTGCAGAAGCTTCATCTCAGGCAGGTGAGCTGCAGAGGGGCTCCACCCACCAGAGTTTGCCAGATCTCTGAGCTGGCTCATTGCAGCCTGCCATGGATGGCCAGAGTCTGGTTTTCCTACGGCCCTCTCACCCTGTCCTCCATTTCAGAGTCTGATTTTCCTGAGGACTTCTCCATCTTGACCACTGTGAAAGCCAAGAAAGGCAGCCAGGCCTTCCTGGTCTCCATTTACAACGAACAGGGCATCCAGCAGGTGGGGCTGGAGCTGGGCCGCTCCCCTGTCTTCCTCTACGAGGACCACACAGGGAAGCCTGGGCCTGAGGAGTACCCACTCTTCCCTGGCATCAACTTGTCCGATGGCAAGTAAGTACCCCGCCCGCCGAGGGAGTGGGTGGAGCTGCTAGCAGGACATCACAGGGCAGCAGCTAGCCTGGTAGTAGATGGCATATGATGCCCACATGCTGTGGACCAGGAGGATGGAGCACTGACCTCCCCAGGGCGTGTTCTAGTCTCTAAAACCCCAGGGACCTTTGCTGTTCCCTAGCTCTGTTTCCCGTAGAACGCACTGAGTGCATCCTGTGCTGGCCCTAGATCAGAAGGGGCAGAGGAGGGTATGTGGCCACGCCTACCTATTCCCTAGGAGCCTACCCTTTCTGGATCTGGCACAGTCTCTGTGTGAGTGAATGAAAACAGAGCCCTATCTTCAGAATTCTGCTGTGTGTTCCCTCAGTACTGGTCACCATCCCTAAGGCACCTGGAAACTATAGGCCACGGCTCCTGGGTTTTCTAGCAAGACTTTGTGTCAGCCCATCACAGCTGTCATGGAGTGGGTGTCCTGCATAAAAATGGGGCCCTTGTGATAGTGTTATTGTGACTGCAGTGCCCCCATGACTCCTTCCTATGGCTGAACCCACCCTGAGCCCCTATGCTCATGCCTCCCAAGGGCACCTCAGGAGCTCCCAGGGTTTGCGCCTTAGATATGAGAACTCTGGTTTTGAGGATCTGAATGGACTAGAGATTATCTTCTATCTATTCTCAAGAAGCTCCTGTGTTACAAGAGCTCTTTCCGGAGTCTGACCCCCCTCCCTTTATTGTAAGTAATGAGGGGCACATTAGGACTTCACACATCAGGACTCTTAGGAGACCAGGACCTTCCTAGTCGCACTCAAAGAAGGGAGTTAAACAGAGACCACTCTCTGACCTAGGACAAGGGCTTTCTGCTTCATAAGCATTAATTTTTGTGTGTGCTATGAGTGCTATATTCACAACAGGAAAAGAAGCCTACCGTGGCCTTTGATACAGAGGTCTGAAGCCAGTGGCTGTGATCTCTTCCTTGACTCTTAGAGATTCTCTAAGTGACAGTACTATCCTTGTGTGATATTGCCCAGACTCGTGCCCAAGCTTGTCACCCAGCGGCTTTGCGGCACATGGCCCTTGTGGACTTTCCCTGCCTGAATATTTGTTTCTTTGCAGGTGGCACCGGATTGCTATCAGTGTCTACCAGAAAAATGTCACCTTGATCCTCGACTGTAAAAAGAAGATTGTAAAGTTTCTCAACCGCAGTGAACACCCCATAATAGATGTCAATGGCATCGTCATGTTTGGCTCCCGGATTTTGGATGATGAAATATTTGAGGTAGGCAGGAGACGGATGGTTCACCATGACACTCGGGGACACTGTGGGCAAGTGGTGGCTCTCCATATAGAGATGCGGCGGCTGCTGTGGGAGGCCCATCTCCTCAGCTGGGGATCGGTTTGACTCTCATTGCTTCCCGTAGGAAGCCATGGCTTGTGAGTGGAGAGGCCAGCTTGGCTGGCGTGTGAATGTAATGACTGCGCTTTTCTGAGCAACCCGGTCCGTGTGTCCTGGGTACCAGGTTGGGATAGACACAGGGTAAGCTTGCTCTGACTGGCACCTTCTGGTGGACAAGGGTTCTGCTGAGGAGAGCCAACTTCCTTTGAGCACACTTGCAGGCCATAGCTGGGCTATGCTGTGGGATTGTCCTGACTCGGTGTGCATGTTTGAAATCAGCAGTGTTCCAGACAGGCCCAGCAGAGCCTGCATCCTGGGGAAATGCCCAGGGATAGGACCAGGAGGCACAACAGGGGCTGTGGCCTGCACGGTAGTCCACAGAGTCCTCTGGGTTCGTGTGGGCATGGAAGGATTTGGGCAAGTGTCTTGATTCAGGAAGAAGGTTGAGAGCCTGTGCAGGTGTCTGGGCGGGGATGGGGAGTGGGGAGGGGTGGTCCTAGAGGCCACTTGAAACCAGAACAACTGGGACAACACCTGCTACCACACCCTTAGGTCTGTGTCCCAAGTGCATCCACAGCCTGAGTCCTTGGGCTTGGACTGGGACACTTGGCGTGGTTCCTTTTCTAAGACCTTTGTGGCCTTTGTGGAAAGCTTTGGGGTGCAGGGCTCCCCAGCTGGAGAAGTTTCATAGTCACCTGGAAAATGGTCTCTGAAAGCTATCTGAACTCTCAGGACAGGATGGGGGAAGGGCCCTCCCAGCTCTTCAAATGCCGTGTGAATGCCGTTTCCTCGCTGTGTTGGGTCCCTACCATGAGGACATGTGCCACCTGTATCTGGGGAGGCTTGCTGATGGCCTCAGAGCTGCAGTGGGGGTTCTAGGCCATGTCCTCTTAGTGGCCCAGGGTCCAGCAAGCTGGATGCAATGCCAAGTCGACCCTAGTGCTCTGCCAGGACTTAGTGACCTGACATCAGTTGCAATGTGATTACTACATAGATCTGTGACTAAAGTGACATGTAGTTGTGTGTGATAAGGAGTGAGTGCCAGATGAGTGTGAATTGCAGTCACTGTGGAGGTTGGGCCGAGGTCAGCTGGGGTGAAGAAGGGTAGAATTTGCAGTCAATAGCCAAGCGGAGTCCAGAACAGACAGCTTGCCTTCCGTGGACACGGGGTGGGCCTATAGGAGAAGGTACGAGCAGGGCATGTCTGCTGGACTTAGCTGCCTTAAGCTGACACTGTAGCTGGGGCCTGCTACCAGCTGGGACAGGCACATGGGTGCAGACAGTGCTGAACCTGGAAGCCGTGGGGCTGCCCTCAGGGCAGGCTTCTGAGTGGACATGCCCAGGAGTCTGGGATGAGCTGGAGGGTGGCCGAGTAGCCTCAGCTGGACAGGCAGCTGCTGGCCTCTTTTGGGGAGCTGGTGCTTACCGCGGGTCTAGAGGTCAAGTACTGCTTTTACCGGTTACCCTGTGGGAAGGCCTAGGCAAGCCTGAGATGCTGGCAGGTTCTAGGGCCGCTTTGGAGAGTGTGCGTAAGAGGAGTTGAAGAGAGAACTCTTAGCCAGTGGAGCCACAGTGACCCCTGATGTCCAGTCTCTGGTGACCAAAATCTTGAAAGCAGGTGTGCAAGGGCATCCCAGAGCTGAGCAAAACATTGGGTCTGACTGAATTTGCTGTGTACTATTGGTATTGGGCTGTACCAAACACTTGTCACTTTTGCAGGATGTCCCTTTTATTATCAAGATTCTGGAAAAAGCTTTGACCCTTAAAAGAAAAATGTGTGTGTGTATGTGTGTGTGTGTGTGTGTGTGTGTGTGTGTGTGTGTGTGTGTGTGTGTGTGTGTCTGCCCCCCTCTCGCTCTGTGTTTTATGCACATGTGGTTTATGTGTGCAAGTTCTTGTTTGTGTGCATATGAAAGCCAGAAGTCAGTGTCAAATGTCTTCCTCGGTCACTTTCCACCTTGTTTTTGGAGACAAGATCTCGCTGAACCTGGTGGCCACTGACTTAGCAGCATTGGCTGGTCCCTAAGCCCTATGGATGGCTGTTTCCACTTCCCTAGATCCAGTCTGACAGGCATGCGCCACCAGGCTCAATCCTCACTCTTGTGTGGTAGAAACTTTACTGACTGAGCTACTTCCTCAGTCTTGGTCCATCTTAAAGCGCAGGATTATCAGACAACCCCCTAATGGAGCAGCCAGCACTGTCCAGAATGCCAGGGAAGGTTCTCTAGCAGAAACTCAGGGAACTGGACCCAGCTCAGAGGTCTTGGCTGGGTGTTCCCCATAGCTGAGGCTCAGTGACTGCAAAATTCAGACAATAATAATACCCGTGTGTGTGTGTGTGTGTGGTGTGTGTGTGTGTGTGTGTGTGTGTGTGTGTATGCGTGCGTGTGCACAGGAATCACTCCACAAAAGCACGCACAGCAAGTCTTTTGTAACGGTTACCTATTTATGTTGAGACGAAGACAGGTCCCCGGTTTCAAACTCACTTGGATACTGGCTGCAGAGTCCAGTTTTGCCTCGTTGGCTTTTTCTCGCCATGCACAGGTGGGTCTTACTCTGCAGCTGATGCCTGGCAACTCTGTTGGAACAGCAGGCTGCAATGTACTCACAGTCCCGAGTTTCTGGTGAGCCCTTTTCCCCTGCCGTGGAACTTGATTTGAGGGAGAGCGGCTGCCAGAAGCCCGGGATTTTTGTTGACCACAAGTTGTTAATGGTCTGAGGTCTGTGTTTTCCCAGCCCCAGGGTTTCCTGGCTGTTAGCTGTGCTCACGGTGGGAAATTGGACCTGTCTGCCTTAATGAAGACCAGCTAGGGCAGCATGGCGGAGGGTGGCAGGAGGAGGCTTTTACTCCTCTTTGCTTCTTCCTGGTGTAATGGCAGAGGAGGAGAGCTGGCCTCAGTCTCCTTGCAAGTGAATTTTTATCCCTTTTGAAATAGAAGTGATTTAACTCTTGGCTTTCCAGGTTTCAGATAACGGCGCTCACTGTTATCTCGTTTTCAGTGCCTGGTTTCTCTAGAAGGTTCTTGCTGGAAACTTCTCCAGTGGCCTTTCTTCCCACCAGATTCTTATGCTTGTTAAAGGCCAGTCTGCCCCATAGCTCTCTGGATTTGGAGAGAGGGAGGGTGCTGGAGCTGAGGCACAGCCTCACCGTGCCCCACTCAGCGCCTCTTCTAGGCAGATTCACAGGACCCTATAAGGCTTCCAAAGGGCTTTGGGGAAGCCTGGGGGTGCCCACAGCCTCACAGAGTCCCCAGGACAGAAGTAGAGGCTTCTGTAGCCCTGTATCCTGTTCAGCTCTAGGGCACAGACATGGTGAGCCCTGGCACAGTGACTCTGGCAGGCGGTCTCTAGCAGCTGCTAGCTCCCTCAGGCATGGCCCCTTTGCCTCACTAGCTTGGACCTGAGTCTCGGGGTTTCCCTGATGTTTAGGGGATGTTGGACATACCAGGGTCTGGCAAAGCTACATAGAGAGGAAGTGTAGGTGTACAGGGTACATGTTTTCAGCTCTGCCCAGGTGAGCTAAAACCTTCCTGGTTGAGGATTTGGAGCTCAGCACTCACATCTGCGGAATGGGTGCAATGAGGCCACCATTGTAGGGCTGTGTATCGAGGGCTGTGTGAAATGCCTGCTCCAGGGCTTCAGGGATCCATAATGAACCCAGACTCTGGTGTCAGAGCTGTGACCCTCCTTGCCCGCTGGCAGTGCCACTAACTGCTTTCTCTGTGGAGGCAATGATGCTCGCTGTCTAACCTCTGGATTTTCCAGGCATCTAGTATGCTTTGCCTCCCTCAGAAACGGGTGGGGGTGGGACTGTGGGGTGTGGGATGTGGGGGAGGGTGTGGGGATGGAGTCTCATGACCACGCCCTTGCCTCCATCTGAGTTGAGAGCAGACCAGAAGTTGTAATGCTGGCTGAGTTACTGCTCCTGGGGCACGCTGGCCCCAGCTTCCCTTTGCCATCCCAGAGGCCCACCGTGAAACAGGGGCTGCAGGTCTCATCACTGGGGCTTCACACTGTCTGGGTCTTGTGGGCTTCCTAGAGACTCGCTGAATGATCTGCCTTGGTCTAACCCCATGCTGCTGCATTCCTGAGGGGTATGCCGAGCCTGCCCTGTACAGCTGAGTCTCGTCGCTTTCCTTGCGATGTGCCTGAGATCTGACATACAGGAGGTGCTGGGCAGGCCAAGGCCCCATGATACAGAAAGGCGGGGGTGCCCCATATGGGAGAACACTCTTTTTCATCCAGGGGTGAGCTTTGGGGTTTGGGAGCAGGGACACAGTTGTCAGGGAAGGGGGCTCTCTGGACAGTAGAAGTGAGCCGTTCATTGGTGGAATGTCCTTGCAGAGAGGCTTCCAGCAATAGCAGCTCCGTGCTCTGCCTGCCCACCTCAAGGTGCTGGGGGCTGGGGACCCTGTTCCCATCTAAGGGATCCGGAAGCTGGCATCCGTGGTTGAGCAACCTTTCAAAGATCATCTGCAGCATGGCAGCGGAGAGGGACTTCTTCAGCCAGGTAGCCTTGCTCTGGACCTCTGCCACTGGCTCCTGTGACCCTCCATTAGCCAAAGACTTCTGAATCCCTAGTCCTGTGGGGTCTATGAAGCTTGGGACATTACAGAAAGGACCAGAACAAACAACTTTCCAGGATGGAAGCTCATTCATTGCTCTGTGCTGCATGACGCTTGACTCTGCTACCCCCATCCTCCTATTTCACACCCCAACCTGGAACTTGGGGCTGTTCTTGCTCTGTTGTCTGCAGGTTCAAGGCTGACCTGTGTTTTCAAGGGAACAACAGAGGCTGGTGTCACCTGCTTTCTCTAGGGCCCTGAGGTAGAAAGGCCTTCTTGCTGGAGTACACCACAAAGGAGGGCCATGGAGGATGCTGAGACTTCGGGGATAGAGAGGTGACCGGTTGCAGACTCTGGGCCCGGAGCCAAATGTGCTTTTAAGCTGTTGAATGTTTCAAGGGGCAACAAGACCAAACAGACTATAAACTCAGCTTTCGCTGTGTACCCCCAGTTGCTGGTGGGTCCCCCCTCCTGACCGCACCTCAGCATTTGAAGAAGGCCAAGTGTTTACTTAATCCTGGCTTCCCTGTTTCCAGGAGCCCAGCTTTTCCACTGACGTGTTTTTTCCTGGAATCGGCTCTGAGACAGGAACGGGCTGTGCTGAGGAGGTGCTTTCCTCATCAGCCAGCCCAAGGGGATCTGGGCCTGGCCTTCTCAAACAGGTCTGAGAGCCAGCCATCTTCTGTGTGAGTGGGGAGCAGAGCCCCGGTTAGCAGTGTGGCCCCAGATCCAGGCCCAGCTTTAGCCTCTGACTCCTCCCAGGGACTCTCAAGTCTCCTGCCACTCACCTGTCCACTGAGGGCCTCCCTGGCAAGCTTTAAGGGGCCCAGGGATTCAGCTCAGGCCTGTTGTCAAGTGGGAATGCAGAGCCAATGGAAAAGCCTTGTCTCACTGGGGGGTGGAATGAGGTGACAAATTACCACAGAGAGCTGGTCCCTGTTTGTGGGAGTCTGCCAGTGACTGGTGGACAAGCTGCAGATTCCAGAGAACAGCCGCTCTGTGTCCAGCTCTTTGCATTGCGTCATCTCTGTCATCCTCCCAGGTCGGCCTGATGGTCATGCACGTCTCAAAAGGAGCAGCCAAGAAAGGCTGGCTCTGACTCTGGTTGCAGAGGGCTATGATCTGGCTGCCCAGAAGCCTCTCTGATACCATCTTTGTGCCCCAGTGCCTACCCACTATGATGTTAGCAGCCCAGGGGTGGGCAGTCTGGACCAGCTGTATCAGAGTCTCTGTTGCTACCCAGGCTAGCTTAGCTGTGGCTGTGGCCATTCTGTGAGAGACTCCCAGCAACAAGGCCCGCTTTCACAGACCTCTGCTACTACTCTAGGCCCCTGTGTCCTGACCTACAGATGGGAATTTGGAAGCCTCTAGATGGTAGGTACTGAGTTCAGTAACAAGAAAGGAAATCTCCAACCCTGGCACTCAGCCGCTCATCCTGGGCATGGCCAAGCAGAGGACGATGCAAATGGCCCAGCAACAGATGGGAGGAGTTCTTGTCAGTAGGTGAGAAGAGTGTGAGTGGGGTCGTGTCCTTCTGGCTCTAGACCATGACCCACAGTTAGATGGTCCTGTTCTTCTGATTTCTGCTCAGGCTTAATGTAGATGTGGCCTCTGGCCTTCTCAGGCCAGCATGCCTGTGCTCTAGTTGACTGAGTGGGCCTCAGCACGTGCCCTTGTGTATATGCATGTGACGTTTATGTGTACGGTGTGTGTGTGTGTGCGCACGTGTAGCGCGTGTGAGTGTCAGCATGCATGCCATGGTGCACACGTAGAGGTCAGAGGACACCCTCAATTGCTGACCCTCTCTTTTTGCCTGGCTAGAAGTGGGATCTCTTTGTTCTTCTCTGTTTCCTATAATAGGCAGCTGGTCCATGAGATTTCAGGGATTCTGCCTCTGCCTCTCATCTTACTGCAGGAACACTGGGATATGCACTACTATGACTGGCTTTATATGGGCTCTGGGGATTTGAACTCAGGTCATCATGCTTGTGTGCCACGGGCTTTATTCAGGGAGCTCTGGCCATAACATGCGTCCTTTGAGAAGCCCCAGGACACTAGCCAGTGTGGATTCAAGACTTTACCTGGCTGTGTCTTCAGTCCATCTGCTCTATGGTACCCCCCCCCCCCCCAATTCCAGGAAGGGCAGAGCTCTGTTCTGATGGCTCTCCTGGGGCTGACACACATGGTCACAGGTGGCGGTAAAGTGGAGAGTCTGCTTCCTTCTGATCTTGAAGGCTCCGGGTGTGGGCACGTCACACTTCCTTGTAAAGCTGACCCTAAACCTAGTGGTCTCACTTTGAAACCATCAACTGAGCTCCATGCATGTCCTGTTTTTGGTAAGGTCATACTCTGGAGTTGAAGCGTTAGAGCTGAAACATAGCTTTGGAGCTCCCCCCCATTCCCCGTTTAGCTCCTGTCTCTAAAACAGCCTGGAAAAGGCCTCCCCTGACCCCACCAGAGCATGCGCACTACAGCACGAGGCCCTGGGCACTCTGGGCACTCCTGAATGGCTTCCAATTCCCCA
This sequence comes from Acomys russatus, assembly GCF_903995435.1. Taxonomy (NCBI): domain Eukaryota; kingdom Metazoa; phylum Chordata; class Mammalia; order Rodentia; family Muridae; genus Acomys; species Acomys russatus. The sequence continues at coordinate 34,818 of NW_026131670.1, forward strand.
GCTCCCAGGCTTAGGAACAGCTTTGGATTGGAAGCAGGGGCTGGCCCCAGCCTGTGCCATGGCCGGCAGCGGGCCACACAGGGTGATTCATCTCCTAAAGCCCTTGGCTGGCTGGCAGCCAGATGGGAGGTCTGTGCTTCTGGAGACCCAGGAAGGCACCGTATGAGGTTGGCAGCAGAGCAGAGGTTCAGTCTTCACAGGACTTGCCTGACCTGTAAGGGTGTCAGGCTTGTTCCATGGAAACTGTGAGCTGTAGCGTCTCCCAGGAGACAAGGCTGACCTTAGGTTGGAAGTCAGGCCTTGTCCAGTGACATCATGCTGGGCTGGCACGTGCTGGACATTCTGACTCAGTCCCCTGGGAGCATGGTGGCCAAGGAGCTCTAGGAAGCCGGACCTCATTGCACGGAGGCACACACAGTGCCATGTCACTGAGGGAGGGGACCAGGGTGGCAGGGACACGTGTAGGGAGAACAGAGGGACAGACGGTATGCCACCTAGAGATGAGGTATGCGACTGAGGAAACTGTGAGAGCCTAAAACTGGGTGAGAGTGTGTGAGCGCTGATTCAGGGGCTCCATGGGGAGCTGATGGTGGTCTTGGTGGTGTTAGCCATAGAGGTGGTGATGGTGGTCTTAGTGGTGTTAGCTGTGGAGGTGGTGATGGTGGTCTTGGTGGTGTTAGCCATAGAGGTGGTGATGGTGGTCTTAGTGGTGTTGGCAGTGCAGGTGGTGATTGTAGTAATATTGGTGGTCTTGATGGTGGTGATGGTGGTCTTGGTGGTGGTGATGGTGGTCTTGGTGGTGGTGATGGTGGTCTTGGTGGTGTTAGCAGTGCAGGTGGTAATGGTGGTCTTGGTGGTGTTGGCAGTGCAGGTGGTGATTGTAGTAATAATGGTGGTCTTGGTGGTGGTGATGGTGGTCTTGGTGGTGTTAGCAGTGCAGGTGGTGATGGTGGTCTTGGTGGTGTTGGCAGTGCAGGTGGTGATGGTAGTAATAATGGTGGTCTTGGTGGTGGTGATGGTGGTCTTGGTAATGTTGGTGGTGAGGATGGTGATCATCCGTCTCTTTCTCCAGGGTCGAGCTCTGAGGTATTTCCTGAATGATGTCTTTATACCATCCGCCCTAGACAGGATCTAGGGAAAGACAGCAAGAAGACGTATTTGACCACTTGAGGCTGTTTCCTTAATTCTCTTGTGATCACAGCTCAGCCCACTCTCCCCAGCCATACAGGGAACCACAAAGCAGTGTCTCCAGGTCCCTTCCCCTGGCTTAGACACTTTTTGTTCCCACCCTGTGTAGCCCCATAAGTAATAATACAAAATCAAAATTTTCAGTGTGACCTGTGAGGGCCCCTGAAAGTCTGAATGGGTGGTCTGTCTACAGGAAACTTCTGAGGGCACAGGGAGTGGAGGAAAGCACCCCACGGTGGCACCCAATTGCTCTGCTCTGGGCCTGTGGGAGAATCCCCCAGCCTGCTGCCTGGGTGTGTAGCCTGGCTGGCCCTGCGATCCTTCACCTCTGTTGGAAACATGTCCCGCTCTGCTCTGCTCCAGTTGAGGAAATCGGGTTGGGTCTTTCCCTGGCAACCGCCGAGGCCAGTCCTCTTTCCATCCTCCCAGACAGGGAAGTGTGGTCTACTGTGGTTTGGGAAAGTGCCTAAGATCACACAGTGTAATTCAGATGGGACCCCAGGGGAGCTTGGAGGCTCTCAAGTTCCACCTTCCTCCACCTGGGACCACAATCAAGGAAGCCCCGGCAAGTGTCCAGGCCTCAGGTGCCTAGGTGTGTTTTGGAAGGGTGGTGGAGGGGTCTACCATCCCAGCTCTGGGACGTGGTTCTGGGTGCCTTATGGCCAGGGAGTGTGACAACGGGAACTCAAGATTTGCTTGGCTAGTACACTCTCCTGCAGCCTGGAACAAGAAGGGGTTATTTTCTCAACTTAGTTGCACTTGTCTATTCCTAGGCATGAGGTAGTCTGGTTAATTAATTAATTTTATATCCCTATTGCAATTTCCCCTCCCTCCTATCCTAGCTCTTCCCTCTCACCTCACTCTCCCACAATTCTCCCATTCCCCTCCTCTCTCCTCAGAAAAGGCTCAGAAAAAGAGGCCTTCCATGGATATCAACCTCCTTGGCATCTTCTTCTATTATGGCTAGGCAAGGCAGCCCAGTAAGGGGAAAAGGGACCCCCAGGCAGGCAACAGTGTCAGATACAGCTGCTGTCCTGCTGAGCTATCCGGGTAAAATTTGATGATGAAATCTGTAAGTTGTGCAAAAATCTGTGTGGATCCCTGCAGAGCACCTTTGGACTAGGTGAGGGCCAGGTGTGGCAGCCATGGCATGGGGGCGGGTGTGCCTCAGGGAGGAGGAAGAGTGAAAAGGAAGGGGAGCAGAGAGGCGCTCCTGTTATCAGAGGGTGCACTGCTAAGCTCTCTGCTGTATACGCATTCATTGCATAGCCGCCAGGATTGCAGACTCTCCAACAAAAGCTTTCCTAACATCTCATTATTGGTGGAAACAGAACTGACTCGCACAGCAAAATGCTTCGGGCTCCATGAGCGCCAAGGACAGCATGATCTCTACTGTGTCCAAATGGAGATGGATCTGTCCTCTGCGGGAAAATGGGCCACTCACTTGATGGCTGCCAACATGGGTGCGTGGTCAGCGCAACGCACTGGAACAACAGTAATGACCAACAGGCATGGGGGAGGGGTGCAGAAGCTTCTAGAGGCTCATTAGGGGCTCAGAAAGTGAAAAGGATGTTATGAAAGTAAAGGTGGCATTCAAACGCCGACACCTCCTCAGGTGATTTAGGGTCACCATAGGCAGGCTGTGTGGGACTGCCAGTTCTGGGTTGCGGCATTTGATGTGATGCCAGGGGTTGGCCTGGACCCTGTGGGTAGAAGACTGGGCTGAGCTGCTACTCACCATGTATAAGCCTGTGTGGGTGACTGAGTGGTGAGAGGGTGTCCTATGTGTGCTGTGCACAACTTAACACTGTGGTCTTATGGTCCAAGTGAACGGCTCTAGGGAGTTGGGAGGGGTGCAGGCAAACTTCCTGGTAGGTGGCCATGACAGTGGTCTCACATCTGTGTCCTGTGAGACAACGAGGAAAAGAGTCATTCATCCTCTCACTTGGAAGTGTGAAGGTAGGGTCAGGCCTGGAGAAAAGGTCACCTTCGCTGAGACAGAGTGGGCCAGAGAGGGCTGGTCACTAGACCTTGTGTGAGGAGGACACAGTCAAGCTTTTCTGTTCCCCGTGTGACCTCAAGACATCGTATGGGGATGAGAGGCGTCTCGGTACAGCTCTTGAGGACCCATGAGCTGCTGTTGAGGGTCACTTAGGTTCCACCTCAGTGCTCTCTGAGGGCCAACTGCATACTATATAATGGGGCCCTCCCACGCCATGCACGTGTACACAGACAAAACAGTACACATGCAGTATATATTATAGTGGTCATCTGGGTTATGGCTCCTACCTGTGCCATTCATCATTGCAGTGTACTTATTTACCATCTTTGGATGGACACATGGTGCTACCACTCTGGGGCTATTGACAGTAATGCTGTGTGTGTGTGTGAGAGAGAGAGAGAGAGAGAAGAGAAGAGAAGAGAAGAGGAGAGGAGAGGAGAGGAGAGGAGAGGAGAGGAGAGGAGAGAGCTGGCCCTAGTCCCTCTCTTTTTACCTTTAGGGGTGAACTGATTTGAGGAAATTTGTTCAAGTGTTTGTCCTGGTTTCCAAGGTTTGAACTTCTGGGTCGTATGACAATTCTGTGTTTAACTTAATGAAAAATCAAGCATTGCATCTTAAGGAAATGCCCCTCAGTCCTGGAGGCTGATGGAGGCAGGGACATGCCCTTCTGAATGAATCTAGGACAGATTCATTGGTGCTTTGTAACTGCTGTGGCTGTGAACACCAAGCTGGCAAGTGTGCAACATGTGTTTGGTCGATGGAAGGATACATTGTGGGGTGGGTGGATGGATGGGTGGTTGAGGAATTATCAGCTGGAAGGATGGCTAGGAAGATGGAAGGGTGGGTTAGTGGATGGCTGCTGCCTGGCTGGCCAAATGGAAAGGTGGATAGATGGATGGAGTGGTGGGTGAATGCAGGAAAAGGTGGAGGGATGATTAATAGAAGGGTCGATGAGTAGATTCATAGGTGGGTAAGGAGATGGGTGGATGATGAGTGGATGGGCAGGTGAGTAGATGTATGGGCAGACGGATGGATGGATAGAAAGGTAGATAAATGATTGGGTGAGTGGATGGATGGATTCATGGGTGGATGGATAGATGGATGGATGGATGGATGGATGGATGGATGGATGGATGAAAGGGTAAGTGAGTGAAGGGGTGGGTTGGTGAATAAATGGACGGTTAAATAATGGATTAATGGAAAGGTAGGTAAGTGCATAGGTGGATGATTAAATAGATGGTTGGGTAGATGGGTGGGTGGGTAAATAGGGATGATTGATCCTTAGACGTGTCAGTGTAGCACAGCATCTTCTGGGAAGAACTGTGTCTCCTCTTGAGGTCTTTCCTAGACATCTCTCTTGCCCAAGGCTGGGTCCCCTGGCCCCTGGGTCCCTGTGAGTCCCTGTGCTGCCTTCTCATGAGCTTTTTGTCCTTTTGCAGGGTGACATCCAACAGTTGCTCTTTGTCTCAGACCACCGGGCTGCCTATGATTACTGTGAGCACTACAGCCCCGACTGTGACACTGCGGTCCCTGACACACCTCAGTCACAGGACCCTAACCCAGATGAATATGTGAGTCACCTCTGGCTGGATGCACGGTGGGAGCACAGGTAGACCCCCAGGGTAGTGCAGAGTCAGCAGAACTGTGACTGTGAAGGACCCTGGAGGCCACAGGACCAAATTTAAACAAAGCATAGGGAAGCAGTGTCTGACCACTTTACCACTCAGGAGCCCACCTCCACCCCATCCTGGAGTCTCTCAAGGGAGTGTCATCAGCAATAGTGCCCTTTAACCCCTGCTCCCTGCCCCCCACATCCCTAGATGGATGCAGACAGGTGCCCCTTACCTTCAGGCTGTGGCCTCAGTTGCTTTTTAGAGCTCAGTCCATTTGCTCAGGGCACCCAAAGTTTTACTCTAGGGCATGCTCAGCCCTGTGTGTAGTGGTTCGTCCCTCGACTCCCAGGGTAGCAGTAACTCTGCAGGGCAGTGTTTCTCCCCTTTGTCCCTTCTCCCATTTCCCACTCTGCTGCGTCCCTCTCCTCACCCCTGTGCCCTCCTCCAGCAACACCTTCCTCATTTTGTTTTACATGCAGTTCTTTCTGGTACTCTCCCTGCCTCTGGCTGGGCTGTCTCCCACTGCCCTGGGTATCTTTTCATCTTAATCTCCCTGTGCCTCTCACTGTTGGCCAGAGAAGGTGGAGATTTCATGGGGCCATAGGGTTCCCTGACTCAGGCCACCCCCACAGAACCTGAGATTGTGTTGGATGGAGCTCTGAGGCCAGCCACCACCAGGCCCCTAACTTGTATTTGAGCATGGAGTGACTGCTTGTGACTGTGAGCCCCTCTCTCTGAGTACCCATGTTTGGGGGCTGAAGGTCAAGTTTGCTGGCCTAGCTCTGATTTCTGTGGGTCAGACATAACTACTTTTAGGGCTCAGTGTTTGCTGACCTCCCTCGGGAGCCTGTGGGGCTGTCCATCCCCACGTTACACTTCTGGAGTTTGTTCAGCTTCTTAGGGAGAGGCTGAGGGAAGAGCCCTGTCTGGAGACCCTGCTTTTCCACCCAAGCTGGGACAGGGAGGTCAACTGGCTCCACTAATACATCCGTTTTCTTCTTCCTATGGGCGCCGTTGACTTCAGTACCCAGAAGGAGAGGGTGAGACCTATTACTACGAGTACCCATATTATGAAGACCCTGACGACCTGGGGAAGGAGCCTGCCCCCACGCAGAAGCCAGTGGAAGTCACCAGAGAAACCACAGAAGTTCCTGAGGTTCCTGCCCTCGCCCCCGGCCACAGAGTAGGGGAGGGTTAAGAGCCAGAGGCTGTGAACATTGTTGTACATACCTGTAATTCTAGCACTTGGGACACCGAAGAAGGCTAGTCATGAGTTATAGGCCAGCCTGAGCTACAGGGTGAGAGACACCCTCTTCTCCCTCCTACCCCCAAAGCTTTAGCTGTGGTTGGACCATTCCTGGTGTGTCCCTGGGTGGTCCTCCATCGAGTGGTGCACTCTTGGTACCTGGTGCTCATGCACTGGCTGCCCACCTCCTCATTTCTCTGCCTGCCAGGGATTGACAGCCCTGAATCCAAGTCCAAGCCATGGCCAAACTCTACATCCACACTCTGCAGCTCACTCTCCTACTAGAAGGATGCCAGTGTGGATCCTTGGAAAATCCTGACTGTCTCTCTACCCTCTGCACCCAGGAACAGACGCAGCCTCCACCAGAACCCCCTACAGTACCTGAGACCAGCGACCCGGCCGGCAAGGAGGACGATCCAGGCATCGGGGACTATGACTACGTGCCTACTGACGACTACTACACTCCCTCCCCATATGAAGACTTTGGCTATAATGAGGGCGTGGAGAACCCCGACCAGCCCACGAACCCTGACTCAGGGACCGAGGAGATCCCCACCAGCACCACCGTTACTTCCAACACTTCTAATGTAATTGCTCTCCTTCCTGTTTGTGTGGATCTAGGGGGCAGGGTGGAGAAGGGGCAAAGGCCACGGCTGTGGGTCACTGCTGAGCACCTACTACCTTGAGTGGCCTTCCTTGCCCACCCCCCCCCCCTGCCGCACCCTGGCGCCTGAGTCCTTCGTATCAGTGTTGAGTGTGGTTCGGAAGCCATGGGCTTTTCTGAGCGTATTTCAGGCTCCTCACCCCCCCCCCCCCTGCAAAGTGAGTAGAGTAGCTTTGCTGGGCTCTGATTTCTCATCCTCATCCTCAAGGTAACTCAGATAACACCGTGGTTTCTGGGTTCCACCCAGAACATCATAGGTGGTTCCCCATGTTGCCAGAATAGCTCTCATGGAGCGCTGCCCTCTTCACTGTTAGAGAGAACCTCAGTTTCCAGTGTGCAAGCTCTCATCACCAATTGAACGCAGACCTCCTGAGGGACGAAGTACAGCTCTGAGGGACACTGGTGCTCCTCCCTGCCCTGGCAGCTTGGGGGAACCATCCCCATGGTGGCTGGGAGGCATGCGGAGTGGCTGTGGGGGCCACAGGTCCTCCCACATGGAATCTCCCATGGGCTCTAAGCTCTAGATGCTCTGTAGTGAGGCTCCTGGGTGTGCCATGTGCAGGAAGTCCTGGGCTCAGTGCTTTCCAGGCACAGCCTGCATGTCCATGTGGTCGACTTCTTTGAGTGACCCTGCCACTTCTGTTCCTTAATCTGCAGCCAGCTCCATCTCCAGAGGAAGGGAAGGATGACCTGGACGGTGAGTTCACCGAGGAAACCATCAAGAATCTAGAGGAAACTACTATGACCCGTACTTTGACCCTGACTCCGACTCCAATGTCTCCCCGTCGGAGATAGGGCCAGGCATGCCGGCTAACCAGGACACCATCTATGAGGGGGTAAGAGATTTCGGCTTCTCTCTGCGCAAGTATATTTGAGTGGGGGTGGGGTGGGGTGGGGGAAGGGTATCACTTCTAGAAGTCTGAGGGTGGCAAGAGTGACCTAGGCTGCCATGCGCCTTCTTTCTTATTTTAGTTAATTCCTAATTAGAGACAGGGTCTCACTGTGTAGCCCTGGCTGGCCTGAAACTCTGTATGTAGAGCAGTCTGGCCTGGTACTCACAGAGCTCCACCTGCCTCTGCCTGCCCAGTTCTAGGACTAAAGGCGTGTGCCACCATGCCTGGCTGAGCTTCATTCTTTAAAGTGGCCTTTCTGACGTCCGTTTTGGTCATTTGTACCTCATTGCCTGACTGTGCTGGCTGGGGTGGGGATGGGAGGTCTGCTACAGCTTGCAATCCTCCTCCTGGGCATGAGGTGCCTAGCTGCAGGAAGCACCCTGGTTTTGCACGAGTTTTGTGTCATGTGGACTTTCTGTTCCTCTCTCTCTCCTGTTCTTCCTCTGGAATCTCACACCCTCTCCTCCCCAGATTGGAGGACCGCGAGGTGAGAAAGGGCAAAAGGGAGAACCAGCCATCATTGAGCCGGTAAGGATGTTGTTGTTGTTATTATTATTATTGTTGTTTTGTTGTTTATCACCATCATCATCATCACATCATCATCATCATTGTTTTTGTTGCTGTTGTTGTTAATTATTATTACATCTCTGAGCTGTGCTGTCCTCTGCCAAGCTCATGATGGTTTTGTAGGGCGTGGCCAGACTGTGGGTCCCCACTCTTTGCCCACTTAAGAAGCCACCTCCATGTTCTCTACATCCCCTGTATCACAGATACTTGGGAGAGGCTCTGGGGGTGGGGGACTGTTTAGAGCTTGGTCAAAGTGATGATGGGCAACATGTAGGTCACAAGTGTTTGTAGCTGGAGGGAAGGCGGAGGGTCAGAGCACCCCTGCAGAGCTTTCCTCAGAAAAGTGGATGCAGACCTTGCCAAGGGCTGGGTGGGAAACTCCTAGTGTAGGTAGTGGGCACCTTGGAGGTGGTGGCTGGGAGGTGGAGAGGTGGGGGGTGTAGAGGGGAGGTGGGGGAGGTGGGGAGATGGGGGATGGTGGGGAGGTGGCGGGGTGTGGGGAGTTAAGAGCTTCACCTCCCCCATGCCCTTTATGCCTCAATTTGAGGCCATTTGTAGCAGCCATTGGGAAGGCCTGAAGCTGTGTCAAGGGAAAGGAAGCAGCTTTAAGGCAGCAATGCCTCTTGAGTAAATCCCCCTTTCATCAGGCAATGGAATTCTGGGTAAGTTAGCACAGGGGCCGGTAGAGAATGTGTGGTTGTGTGCAGTCCATGCCCATCCCAGGTCAGAGACTTTTGTTGGAGCCCAGCCTTGGTTAGGGCCCCCTTGTCCTGCTAGGTGCTGTGGCCTGCTCGGGTGGCCTTGGCCCCAGACAATGGAAAGATGCGTGGTTGGCTGGGGTGGGCTTGATAGATATGGGAGTGTGGACTCAGAATTGGCTTTGCCCACGGGGGCTGGCCGCTGAGGTCATCTACTCATCTGTCCTATGAGTACCCAAGGGAGGAGGCCGTTGTCCTGCACCATGGCTGGTGCAAGGCTGGGCAGCTGTCAGTTCTACTGCCAGGACTCGGCTCCCTG